>NC_090327.1:73259295-73443083 GCF_035084215.1 Heptranchias perlo
AACAGAGAGGGTATATGAGAGCAATGCAGTTGATGCGGTGCATATGGATTTTCAAAAGGTGTTTGATAAAGTGCTGTATGGTAGGCTTGTCATCAAAATTGAAGCCCATGGAATAAAAGGGGCAGTAGCAGCCTGGATACAGAATTGGCTAAGTAACAGGAAACAGAGAGCAGTGGTGAACGGTTGTTTTTCCGACTGGAGGGATGTTTACAGTGGTGTTCCCCAGGGGTCAGTACTAGGACCACTGCTTTTAATGACTTGGACTTGGGTGTACAGGGTACAAATTCCAAATTTACAGATGACACAAAACTTAGAAGTGTAGTGAACGGTGAGGAGAAAAATGATAGACTTCAAGAGGATATATTCAGGCTGATGGCATGGGCGAACCTGTAGCAGATGAAATTTAACGCAGAAAAATGCGAGGTGATACAATTCATAGGAAGAATGAGGAGAACCAATATGAACTAAAGGACACAATTCTAAAGGGGTGCAGGAACAGAGAGATCTAGGGGTATACTTACACAAATCGTTGAAGGTGGCAGGGGAGGTTGAGAAAGCCGTTAAAAAAGCACATGGGACCCAGGGCTTTATAAATAGAGGCACAGAGTACAAAAGCAAGGAAGTCATGATGAATCTTTATAAAACACTGGTTCAGCCACAACTGGAGTACTGTGTCCAGTTTTGGGCACCGCACTTTAAGAAAGCTGTGAACGCCTTAGAGAGAGTGCAGAAGAGATTTACTAGAATGATTCCACGGATGAGGGACCTTCAGTTACGTGGATAGACTGGAGAAGCTGGGGTTATTCTCCTTGGAACAGAGAAGGTTGAGAGGAGATTTGATAGAGGTATTTAAAATCATGAAGGGTCTAGACAGAATAGATAGAGAGAAACTGTTCACATTGGCGGAAAGGTCGAGAACCAGAGAACATAGATTTAAGGTGATTGGCAAAAGAACCAAAGGTGATATGAGGAAACATTTTTTTACACAGCAAGTGGTTATGATCTGGAATGCACTGCCAGAGGGGGTGGTGGAGGCAGATTCAATCACAGCTTTCAAAAGGGAACTGGGTAGGTACTTGAAAGGAAAAAAATTGCAGGGCTACAGGGAGAGGGTGGGGGAGTGGGGCTAGCTGGATTGCTCTTGCATAGAGCCGGCACGAACTCAATGGGCCAAATGGCCTCCTTCCATGCTGTAACCTTTCGATGATTCGTATGAAGACAACGGACTTCGAGTTCTGGTGGAGGTGCTATAAAGGAATTGAGGGGAAGTTCTGGTGTTGCTCAGGTCTTAATGGCAGCAGCAATGTTAAAGGGGCAGGTCAAAGGGGAAGTCCCATGAGAAGCCCAGATCTTTGAATTTTAAAGGTAACTTGGCAGAATTTTTCTTGTTCCAGTTTCTGATGAATTGCTATAAATGTTGAAATTAACTTATGCTTTCCAGAGCTATGATTTGCATGTCAGTGCTCTTCATCTTCAATTAAAGGTTGCATCCCCTGTGAAAGAGTTAGTGTGGCTGGGATGGCAGCAGCATCCCAAGCAATAGTCCGGGTGGCCCCTGTGGTCTGCCTTGGAGCTGGTAAGAGCGCAGCACCAAGGTGCCAAGCAGTAGGTGGAGAAACTAGGAAAACAAGTGTGAATATGAAAAATGATGGTGCAGGAATGGGAGCAGGGGGTGTTGGCTGTGACATTTCTTATTTTATTGGTGCATTGGAGCAAGGGGAGTGGTTGGGAAAGAGTTGATATTGGCTCAGGAGAGGTCCAGCAGGTGACTTCTGCAGCTGTCAAGGGGGCTTATGGTTGTTTCGCTTGTCTGCCTCCAAATAAGCCATAACACAAAAGGGGGCGGGGGGGTTACACACTGCTGGATATGGCCTCCATTACTAAGTATAACAAGTGCAGCAGCAGCAAAATCACTTTTTATTCAAAAAGTCAAAAATATAGGCCTATCCTAACAATATCAGCCTGTCCTTTTAAGGCAAATTGTGCCAGAACAGCAGCTCAGTAAACAGTGGCACCAGGTTTTTATAGGGCCAGTTTGCACTTGATCTGTACCTGATGCAATTGGAAGAAATCTGTGTCCAAAGCTCTCTGACATTCATTTGCAAGTAATTTTAAATGTTCCGGCACAGTCAGACGCAGACACCAGAAAAGCCACAGAGGAAGTTCAGGTGCAGTGCTATTCAGGAGCAAAATGGGAGCAAAGGGTTAGCACCCCTACTTTGCACCCATTTCTCAGGCACTACTTTGGAGCAGGACAGAGGAAAATTGGCCTTATTTTGTCCTTAATACTAATACGTTGCTATATTGCACAAATACTTAGGACACATGAAAGTATGATACATGCCTAAGAAATACAAATGTGTACTTCTACTTATGTAACAACTTTGTACCCAAGCTTTCTTTAAGAGCTGTCTATACGAGCTCTTAAATTTGTATATCTTTGCATGTTGCACACATTTACTAACACTTTTGTATATGTTTAATTTGCAAGCATGTCAATTAAATATTAGGAACATAGGAACAGGAGTAGGCCATTCAGCCCCTCATGCCTGCTCTGCCATTTGATAAGATCATGGCTGATCTGTGATCTAGCTCCATATACCTGCCTTTGGCCCATATCCCTTAGTATCTTTGGTTGCCAAAAAGCTATCTATCTCACATTTAAATTTAGCAATTGAGCTAGTATCAATTGCCGTTTGCGGAAGAGAGTTCCAAACTTCTACAACCCTTTGTGTGTAGAAATGTTTTCTAATCTCACTCCTGAAAGGTCTGGCTCTAATTTTTAGACTGTGCCCCCTACTCCTAGAATCCCCAACCAGCGGAAATAGTTTCTCTCTATCCACCCTATCCGTTCCCCTTAATATCTTATAAACTTCGATCAGATCACCCCTTAACCTTCGAAACTCCAGAGAATACAACCCCAATTTGTGTAATCTCTCCTCGTAACTTAATCCTTGAAGTCCGGGTATCATTCTAGTAAACCTACGCTGCACTCCCTCCAAGGCCAATATGTCCTTCCGAAGGTGCGGTGCCCAGAACTGCTCACAGTACTCCAGGTGCAGTCTAACCAGGGTTTTGTATAGCTGCAGCATAACTTCTGCCCCCCTGTACTCCAGTCCTCTTGATATAAAGGCCAGCATTCCATTAGCCTTATTGATTATTTTCTGCACCTGTTCATGACACTTCAATGATCTATGTTCCTGAACCCCTAAGTCCCTTTGGACATCCACTGTTTTTAACTTTTTACCATTTAGAAAGTACCCTGTTCTATCCTTTTTTGATCCAAAGTGGATGACCTCACATTTGTCTACATTGAATTCCATTTGCCACAGTTTTGCCCATTCACCTAATCTATCAATATCCCTTTGTAATTTTATGTTTTCATCGACACTGCTTACAATGCTACCAATCTTTGTGTCATTGGCAAACTTAGATATGAGACTTTCTATGCCTTCATCTAAGTCGTTAATAAATATTGTGAATAATTGAGGCCCCAAGACAGATCCCTGCGGGACTCCACTAGTCACATCCTGCCAATGTGAATACTTACCCATTATCCCTACTCCCTGTCGCCTTTCACTCAGCCAATTTCCTAACCAAGTCCGTACTTTTCCCTCGATTCCATGGGCTTCTAACTTAGCTAACAGTCTCTTATGTGGGACTTTATCAAATGCCTTCTGGAAGTCCAGATTGGCATATTGTTATTCTTTATATATGTTTCAGTACAATTTAAATATAAATTTAATATTTCATTTCAAAGAAGTGTTCCAGAGTTCAGGTTTTCACCTAACTTGTTTACTCTATGAACAAGGTCACTAGGAACAGTGCATAATAACATAGTTTGCTCGGATGAAATTCCTCTCGGTTTACGATCACAGCTCTCACTTAACTGTCAAATTCGATTGTGTCTTATCCATTGTTGTGTTTAAATTGTTCATCCACAGGTGGTTTCTTAAACTTCAAGCCAAATTAACAAAATATCAATTTGTCTTCTGATTGTTCTGATTTGGGTAGGACGCACATAGCAAATTCTATATTGCGCAAACTGGGCAGATAACCTTTTTGCTTGTCCCTACTTGTTGTCGACTACATAACAAAATGTTTTTGTGAGTATCAAACTAATAATAAAAGTTCTGACGTCAGAGTTTTCTATACAAACCAAAAAAACTCCTATTGTCCTCAAAGGTTGAAACATTTAAATGACAAAATCAAGAGATTTGTGAGATCTACACTTGTGCCCTTTTTTCTGAGATATTATGTGCGTCCTACCAAAATTTGAATAATAAGAAAACAAATTGATATATTGTTACAGAGCATTCATATTTCACACAGTGTAAGAAATTACCTGTGGGATGAACAGTTTTCACAGAACATAATGGCTAAGACATGCATGAGTCTAACAGTTGCGTCTTTAAAAGCTGTTTGGTTGTATTTCCCTAATTTCTCTATTCTTCTGAAAGCACTGACTAATGCTTGGGTACAGTTTTACAGGAACAGACAGCCCTCCAGGGCCTTGCCCAAGTGACTAGTCATCACGATTATGCCTAGATAATGTTGGTGAGCTATTCAACTATGGGGCATCACAGTTGAGTCACATGACACCCAGACCATGTACTTTTCAGCAAGGATCAGTAAATAACGAATGGTGGTAGAAACCTTGGCTAATTTTTCCTTTCACTAGTCCAGGGATATTTTGGCTAATTGTAATGTTACCACAACTACCCACTTGAAATCAAATAACTCACCACAGATCAGAGAATGAAAATGGAACCTTCTTGGTCTGTATGGCTTAGTGCCACAGTAGGTGACCATGGCAAAATTTGAATTGCTTGTTTGATTTACTTAAAAATCAGAGTGCGTCTTTTAATCAAGAGATTAAATTGGTTGGATAATTAGTAGTGTTATTCCTCTGAAGCAACAAAATAATTTTTCTTAATTGTTAAGATTTGTTTGATGCAGACTTGCATATCTTTTGTTTGCATGTACTTCATATCTTCCTGGATATTGGTCATTGTAGTTGTGACATCTATTGGTAATTGAATGTATGTGTGTGTGTATAAAGTAATGTTGAGGCAGACGTGGAAGCTCTATATTAAAAAGTGAAAGAAAAATTTGTAATTGTATATTGTCTTTCACGACCTCGGGATGTCCCAAAGCACTTCACAGCCAATGAAGTACTTTCGAAGTGTAGTCACTGATGTAATGTATGGAAACAGGCAGCCAATTTACACTGCAAGGTCCCACAAACAGCAATAAGATAAATGACCAGATAATAAGTTTTTGCTGATGTTGATTGAGGGTTAAATATAGGCCAGGACACCAGGAGAACTCCCCTGCTCTTCTTTAAATAATGCCATGGGCTCTTTTATGTTCACAAGATAGGACCTTGGTTTAACGTCACATCCAAAAGAAAGCACCTCCATCAGTGCAGAACTCCCTCTAACCTTGCTTAACCTGAAGTGCAATGCCACAGGAAATTGACTAACATCTTATTAAAAAGCATGTATGCACACACTTCATGTCCAACAAAATATTTTCTTTGGTCACAATTTCTTGACATGCTTTTATGTCAACATTTAACCGTGAAATTGCTGATGTACACATTATAATGGGATTTTTCTATGTAAACAGCTACAATAATGTCATAGCAGCAGGCTCTGGCAAGTTACAGATGCAGCCTTTGGGTACCAGGTGGAGCAATTTTCAATTTTCTAAAGGCCAATTCTGACCATCATCTTGCTTTTCCGCTCTGCGAGATAAGTATTTGAGTTTTTCAAACTTTTTAGTTTTCTTTTATATTTTTAAATATATATATATATATTTTTTAACATTTTCATTTTTGCCCACTTCCACACATCTCCATGCTCTTTTCTTTTGATGATCCCTCAGTGTGCTCTGATCTCTCCAGCCTTCCCGCTGTACTTTCCCTAGATTTTCCCTTGCCTCACCCATCTGACTCCCAGCTCCTCCGAGATCTTTCATCCTTTGCTTCCTTAGCTGGCTCACTCCCAAAAGCTTGACCTTTTCATCTCCAACGCACTGCAAAGTCCTCCTCTCCTTTCACCCTCACCCTGTCCCCAGTTTTCAGCCATTTATGCCATCTCTCGGGATTCCAACGAAGTTGAGTTACGGCAGGAAATTTAGGGTCAAATGTTTTCAGCAAAAATAATACAAATTACATTCCCGTTCAAAAGTTTTCTGACAGAGGCTGATCGTTGCAGCTCCTTGCCAATAATAATGTGGGAGAACCTTCACCACACGGATTGCAGCATTCAAAAAGGCAGCTCACCACCACCTTCTCAAGGGCAATTAGGGATGGGCAACAAATGCTGGCCTTGCCAGCGACGCCCACATCCCATGAACGAATAAAAAAAAATACCAGATGGGCAAATTGTCTCATTCACTTAGAGTTTGGGTTTTTATCGTGAAGAACAAAGAAATTAAAACTGGTGCTGCTTCTGGCGTGCTCTCCTACACTCCTCGTTGAACCAAGGTTGGTCATCTGGCTTGATGGTGATGGAGGATTGATGGATATGCCAGGCCATGAGGTTACAGATTGAGGTGTAAGACAATTCTGCTGCTGCTGATCAGTATGATTCTGTGAATATGACTATGTCAGGCTGTTGCTTGATTAGTCTGCTAGTCTGTGGGACAGCTCTCCCAACTTTGGCATCAGGCCCCAGATGTTTGTTAGTGAGGAGGATTTTGCAGGGTCAACTGAGCTGGGTATACCTTTGTCGTGACCTAATTTGATGCCTAGGTTTCCTTCTCTAAAGGACATTAGTGAACCAGTTGTTAGCACCCCTTACTGCAGTCAGTTCTTGGGTTTTACATACCTGCCGTGCTCATGACCTTTGAGTGAGATTGCTAATTTATGAAGTATGCATGGTTTTGTGGTTACCAGGTATAGGGATGATATGCCCAATATTATATAAGACTCTGAGCCAGCAGAAATAAAAGACTTTCATGAATAAGTCTGGGTTGGATTCAAATCTGAATTGTCCCTGTGCCATCAGTGCTAGTCTTAAATACTTTTGTTACGTTAATTATATTAAATGATTACATAACTTGTGATAACTTAGGAATGTAATACAACCTTTGTGCTCCAGTGTGTAAATTAACACATCCATGTCTCTGTGCATTTAGTTCGAGCACTGAAAATAAATTACAACAAATTGTTCATATGTCATCTCAAAGAAAATTATCCAGGAAACGACAAAGGGCCGTAACAATGCTGATCCCTCTGAAAGTGATAAAACTTGTAGTTTGTTAGCTAAAATGACTAAAATTTTGAATAAATATTTTGGGTGGGATTTTAATTTTTGGGCAGCTGACTGGCGGAATACATCGTCCACCCAGCCGTATCAGGACTGAAGACATTGGAGCCATTTCGAGGTCCGGCTTCATTTACATAGAACTGGTGAGTGGCGTGTGCCAAATTGGCAACAAAATAAATCCTGTGGGGGAGATGGGGATCATAATAACGGACTGGGGAACCCAAGCCGGCAGCAGCCCAGATTATTTTTGTGGAGCACAAAGGAGCACTCCTGCTGCTCCTGGCCCCACAAAAATAATTTAAAACTTACCTTTTTGGGGCCTCTTCTGCTGTACTGCCCTATTAAAACTGGTCAGAGAGTGCTTGGCACACACTCCACTCAGATCTAGCCAAAAATAGCAGTCGAGGTTCTATATAAGTGATAGGACCCCGATTTATGTATTAAAAGGGCCTACCGCCTGAAACAGGCAGGTGCTTTGGCCGCCCAGCGGTAGGCCCCTTTAGAAATGGCAGTGACCAGGAAGTCGGTGTTAAAGGGACAGTAAGTCTATTAACCCCATTTTGAGGCCATTACTGCCTCGTTAACGTCGATTTGACCAAGTTAAAATTGGATCCTTACACCAGAATTTGTTAAGAATTTCTTAAACAACTTTAATTTGCCTTAATTATGGGAGACACCACTCACAATGAACATGACAAGGCAAGAAAAGCTCAGAAGGGGTGGTTGTTACCGTGTTGTTTTTATGAGCAAGTTAGAATTCTATAAAACTACTGTAACTACTGAGTTTGGCAAGGTTTTACATATTAAATATATTTTTGACAGGCAATTACAGAAGAAGGTACCAGGGGAATGGAAATAAATTGTTACAATTTGGGGAAAAAAGATCTGTCTAATTCGTAACAAAGATATTACTGAAATCTACCATTCACTGTAAAGTTGCTAGGAAACCCTGAACAATCAGAAGGTTTAATTAAGCATCAGTTGTTTAAAAGGTTAAAGGAAAGGGCAGTGACATTTTTGGAGGACAAAAATCAGCTGTCAGTAGAGATCAATAAGTTAATAAAAAGAGCCAATTAAACCAAATCCAGGCATGTCCCATAGTTCTGAAAATCAAATATTACGTGTGGTGCATATTGATCAAATCTCAATGTCCTAACCTTTCTTCTTTAGATTGACTATATCTTGTTCAGTAATTCAAATATATTGCTAATTGCTTCCTGTAAAACTTTGTAATGATCAAACTCCTCCCGAAACAACCTCTAACTTGCTTAAAATTCTGCTGCCCACATTCTGTTCCACACTAAGTCTTGCTCATCCGTCACCCCTATCCTCACTGACCTCCACTGGCTCCCTGTCTGTTAACACACCAAATTCAAAATCCTTATCTTCATCAACAGATCTGTCCACAGACTTGCCCCACCCTAACCTCTGCAACTTCCTCCAACCCTACATCTTTTGAATCCACACCCTCCCCTTCTGGCACACCTCACTTGGTGCCACAACCTTCAGCTATCTTGGCCCCATTCTGTAGAACTCCCTTCCTAAATCTCTTCCCCTTCCTATTTTCCTCCCCATGTTTAAAAGCCTCCTCAAAACCGACATTATTGACTGTGCCTTCGATCAACTCTCGTAAATGCCCCCCACTGCTTCAACTCTCCTATGTGAAACACCTTGGGACCATTCATTACATTCAAGGTGTTACAGAAATGCAAATTGTTGTACACCAATGGAATTCTACCTTTCAATCTTTTAGTTTGAGAAACATCAAACCATACTTTTTTATCCGCTAGTAACAGATGGGGAAATTTTAACTTTGTGGGGGATTTGGTTGGGCGAGGGTGGGACAAGTGACAAAACCTTCCATGGCATTGGCAGCATGAGGCCCAAGCGATTTTAATTCCCAGGCTCCTCCTAGCCCCACAAGGAAAGTAAAGAAACTGACCTTAAATTACCTCTTCTGGTCTCTGATCCTCTTCCCACTCTCTTCACCTGGCGGGAAAGCCGCAATGGTTTCCACGCTCAGGTCACAGTTAAAATTGCAATCAAGGCCGATTACATCATCAGACCAGATCTGCACATTTAAATAAGGACGCTGCCGGTTTCAGGCAAGTGTCGTTGCCACCTGATCAGAAGAGCAGATTAAAATTGAAGATGGCAGGATCCAGGCAGGATGTCGGGAGGTGAGTCACCCGGCCGGTTTTAACTGCCCACCCGCCCAGCAGAAACTGGTTAAAATCGCCCCTAGTATTTCTAGCAAATAGTTAATGTGCATTGAACAATTGTTAAGCCCCGCTCCAATTAATGCACTGATATTAAGAATTTCTTGCAACTAATTCAACAAATCTTATGGCGCATATATTGTGACTTAGATTAAAATACCGCATTTGCAGTAAATGTCTGCAACTCGAGGAACTTCGCTCAGAGTTGTTGAGCTGGAGTCCGAGGTGCAGACATTGCGATGCATCAGGGAGAGGGAGTGTTATCTGGACACTTTGCTCCAGGAGCCAGTCACACTCCTTAAGTTAGGTAGAAGTTTAGATTTGGTCAGTAGTCAGGGACAGGAGAATGTGACTGAGTCAGGCAGATATGGGGACCCAGGATGCCGTGATGGAGGAGTCTCAGCCTTTGACCTTGTCCAACAGGTAAGAGGTACTTGCTACCTGTGTGGATGAGAACAAAGATTGCAGGAAGGATGGGCAATATGACCATGGCACGGTGGTACAGGAGGCCATTCAAGTGGAGGAGTAAAAAGGAATGTGATAGTGGTAGGGGATAGTATATTCAGGGGGATAGATACTGCTCTCTGCGACCGGGAATCCAGAAGGCTGTATTGCCTGCTAGTGCCAGGGTTAAGAATATCTCCTCGCAGCTGGGGAAGAATTTGGAGCATAAGGGGGAGGATCCAGTTGTTGTGGTCCACATAGGAACCAACGACATAGGTAGAACTAGGAATGAGGTTCTGCTGAGGGAGTTTTGAGGAACTAGGGTCCAAATTAATAAACAGAACCTCAAAGATAATAACCTCAGGATTACTACCTGAGCCACACACACATTGGCATAGAGTCAAACAGATCAGAGAGTTAAATGCGTGGCTCAAAGTGGTGTGGGAGACAGGTTTCGATTCATGGGGCACTGGCACCAGTACTGGGAAAAGAGGGAGCTGTTCCATTGGGACAGGATGGGACCAGAGACCTGACGAATCAAATAATTGTAGATAGAGCTTTAAACTAAAAAGCAGGGGGGAGGGTTCAGGGAAGGGTAAATTTAAAATCTAGAGAAAAGCCAAGGCCATAGAGCAGTGTAGCCATTTGGGTAAAGAAAAGCAGAGAGTGTCAGGAAGGGACAAAGAGTTTAACAGTAATAGTGCATCAGTGAATAAGGTCGAATCAGGGAAAAATAGTAAAAAGTTAAAATTAAAAGCGCTTTATCTGACTGCACGAAGCATTTGTAACAAGATAGATGAATTAATGGCACAAATAGAGATAAATGGGTTTGATCTAGTAGCATTAGATTAACATCCATTACTGAGATGTGGTTGCAAGGTGACCATGGTTGGGAACTAAATATTCCAGGGTACTTGACTTTTTGAAAAGACAGACAAAATGGAAAGGGAGGTGGGGAGGTAGCCCTGATAATAAAGGATGACATAAAGGCAGTAGTGAGAAAGGATCTTGGCTCGCAAGATCAGGAAGTAGAATCAGTATGGGTGGAGATAAGAAATAACAAGGGACAGAAAGCTTTGACCAACACTATAACAGTGTTGGACAGAGTATAAATCAGGAAATCAGAGGAGCATGTAACAAGGGTAATGCAAGAATCCTGGGAGACTTTAATCTTCATAGACTGGGCAAATCAAATTAGCAAATGTGGTCTGGAGGACGAGTTCATGGAATGCATTCAAGACAGTTTCCTAGAACAACACGTCGTGGAACCAACCAGTGAACAGGCTATTTTAGATCTTGTCTTGTGTTATGAGACAGGGTTAATTAGTAAGGGATTCTCTGGGGAAGAGTGATCATATGATAGAATTTCACACTGGGTTCGAGAGTGACGTACTTAAGTCCAACACTATAGTCTTAAACTTAAACAAAGCCAATTACATTGGTATGAGGGGAGAGTTGGCTAAGGTAGAATGGGAAATTAGATTAAAAGATATGATGGTAGATAAGCAATGACGAACACTTAAAGAAATATTTCATAATTCTCAACGAATATACATTCCATTGAGAAATAAAATCTCCATGGGGAAAGTGATCCATCTGTGACTAACTTAAGAAGTTAAGGATAGTATCAGATTAAAAGAAGATACTGATAATGTTGCCAAGAGTAGTAGTAAGCCTGAGGATTGGGAGAATTTTAGAAACCAGCAAAGGGTGACCAAAAATTTGATAGAGGGAGAAAATAGAACATGAGAGTAAACTAGCATGAAATATAAAAACAGATTGTAAGAGCGTCTACAAGTAAGTAAAAAGGAAGAGAGTAGTAAAAGTAAACGTGGGTCCCTTACAGGCTGAGACAGGAGAAATGATAATGGGGAATAAGGAAATGGCAGAGAGGTTAAACAAATATTTTGTATCTGTTTTCACAGTAGACACAAAAAATGTATCAGAAATAGTGGGGAACCAATGGTTTAACAAGAGTAAGGAATTTAAAGTAAATAATATTAATAGAGAAAAAGTACTAGAGAAATTAATGGGACTAAAAGCTGACAAATCCCCTGGACCTGATGGTATACATCCCAGGTGGCTGCAGAGATAGTGGATGCATTGGTTATGATCTTCCAAAATTCCCTAGATTCTGGAACAGTCCCCGTGGATTGGAAGATAACAAATGTGACCCCACTATTCAAGAAAGTAAGGAGAGAGAAAACAGGGAACGACATCAGTAGTCAGGAAAATGCTGGAAACTGTTATTAAGGACATGGTAATGGGGCACTTAAATCGTAATATGATTAGGCAGAGTCAACACAGTTTTATGAAAGGAAAATCGTGTTTGACAAATCGACTGGATTTTTTTGAGGATGTAACTGGCAAGGTAGATAAAGGGGAACCAGTGGATGTAGCATATTTGGATTTTCAAAAGGCATTCAATAAGGTGCCACATAAAAGATTGTTACACAAGATAAGGGCTCATGGTGGGGTTGGGGAGAATATATTACCATGGATCGAGGATTGGTTAATGGACAGAAAACAGAGAGTAGGAATAAACGGGTCATTTTCAGGTTGGCAGGCTGTAACTAGTGGGGTGCCGCAAGGATCGGTACTTGGGCCTCAGATATTTACAATCTACATTAATGACGTAGATGAAGGGACCGAGTGTAATGTATCCAAGTTTGCTGACGATACAAAGCTAGGTGGGAAAGTAAACCGTGAGGAGGACACAGACTCTGCAACGGGATATAGACAGGTTAAATGAGTGGGCAAGAAGGTGGCAGATGGAGTATAATGTGAGGAAATTTGAGGTTATTCACTGTGGTAGGAAGAATAGAAAAACAGAATATTTTTTAAATGCTGAGAAACTAATAAATATTGGTGTTCTGAGAGATTTGGGTGGGTTTTTTTATTCATTCAAGGGATGTGGGCGTCGCTGGCAAGGCCAGCATTTATTGCCCATCCCTAACTGCCCTCGAGAAAGTGGTGGTGTGCCACCTTCTTAAACTGCTACAGTCCGTGTGGTGAAGTTTCTCCCACAGTGCTGTTAGGGAGTTCCAGGATTTTGACTCAGCGACGACGAAGGAACGGCGATATATTTCCAAGTCGGGATGGTGTGTGACTTGGAGGGGAACATGCAGGTGGTGGTGTTCCCATGTGCCTGCTGCCCTTGTCCTTCTAGGTGATAGAGGTCGTGGGTTTGGGAGGTGCTGTCGAAGAAGCGTTGGCGAGTTGCTGCAGTGCATCCTGTGGATGGTACACACTGCAGCCACAGCGCGCTGGTGGTGAAGGAAGTGAATGTTTAGGGTGGTGGATGGGGTGCCAATCAAGCGGGCTGCTTTGTCCTGGATGGTGTCGAGCTTCTTGAGTGTTGTTGGAGCTGCCTGACCTGTGCCTTGTAAATGGTGGAAAGGCTTTGGGGAGTCAGGCGGTGAGCCACTCGCCACAGAATACCCAGCCTCTGACCTGCTCTTGTAGCCACTGTATTTATATGGCTGGTCCAGTTAAGTTTCTGGTCAATGGTGACCCCCATGATGTTGATGGTGGGGGATTCAGCAATAGTAATGCCATTGAATGTCAAGGGTAGTTAGACTCTCTCTTGTTGGAGATGATCATTGCCTGGCACTTGTCTGGCGTGAATATTACTTGCCACTTATCAGCCCAAGCCTGGATGTTGTCCAGGTCTTGCTGCATGCGGGCTCGGACTGCTTCATTATCTGAGGGGTTGCAAATGGAACTGAACATTGTGCAATCATCAGTGAACATCCCCATTTCTGACCTTATGATGGAGGGAAGGTCATTGATGAAGTAGCTGAAGATGGTTGGGCCTAGGACACTGCCCTGAGGAACTCCTGCAGCAATGTCCTGGGACTGAGATGATTGGCCTCCAACAACCACTACCATCTTCCTTTGTGCTAGGTATGACTCCAGCCACTGGAGAGTTTTCCCCCTAATTCCCATTGACTTCAATTTTACCAGGACTCCTTGATGCCACACTTGGTCAAATGCTGCCTTGATGTCAAGGGCAGTCACTCTCACCTCACCTCTGGAATTCAGCTCTTTTGTCCATGTTTGGACCAAGGCTGTAATGAGGTCTGGAGCCGAGTGGTCCTGGCAGAACCCAAACTGAGCATTGGTGAGCAGGTTATTGGTGAGTAAGTGCCGCTTGATAGCACTGTCGACGACACCTTCCATCACTTTGCTGAAGATTGAGAGTAGACTGATGGGGCGGTAATTGACCGGGTTGGATTTGTCCTGCTTTTTGTGGACAGGACATACCTGGGCAATTTTCCACATTGTCAGGTAGATGCCAGTATTGTAGCTGTATTGGAACAGTTTGGCTAGAGGCGCGGCTAGTTCTGGAGCACAAGTCTTCAGCACTACAGCCGGGATGTTGTCGGGTCCAAAGCCTTTGATGTATCCAGTGTGCTCAGCCGTTTCATGGTATCACGTGGAGTGAATCGAATTGGCAAAAGACTGGCTTCTGTGATGGCGGGGATATCAGGAAGAGGCCGAGATTGATCATCCACTCGGCACTTTGGTCGTTGTACACGAAGCACAGAAAGTTAACATGCAGGTACAGCAAGCAATTAGGAAGGCAAATGGTATGTTGGCCTTTATTGCAAGGGGGTTGCAATACAAGAGTAAGGAAGTCTTGCTGCAATTGTACAGGGCTTTGGTGAGACCACAGCTGGAGTACTATGTGCAGTTTTGGTCTCCTTACCTAAGGAAGGATATACTTGCCTTAGAGGCTGTGCAACTAGATTGATTCCTCGGATGAGAGGGTTGTCCTATGAAGAGAGATTGAGTAGAATGGGCCTATGCTGCCTGGAGTTGAGAAGAATGAGAGGTGATCTCCTTGAAACATATAAGATTCTGAGAGTGTTTGACAAGGTAGATGCTGAGAGGCTGTTTGCCCTGGCAGGAGCGTCTAGAACTAGGGGGCATAGTCTCAGGATAAGGGGTCGGCCATTTAGGACTGAGATGAGGAGGAATTTCTTCTCTCAGAAGGTTATGAATCTATAGAATTCTCTACTCCAGAGGGCTGTGGATGCTGAGATGTTGAGTATATCCAAGGCTGAGATCATTAGATTTTTGGACTCTAAGGAAATCAAGGGATATGGGGATCGGACAGGAAAGTGGAGTTGAGGTCGAAGATCAGCCATGATCTTATTGAATGGCAGGGCAGGCTCGAGGGGCCGAATGGCCTACTCCTGCTCCTATTTCTTATGTTCTTATTACCGCAGTTGAAGCCTAATACTTATAACTACTACATCATCCGGATCAAGAATATATATTAATGACATGGACTTGGGTATACAGAGCACAATTTCAAAATCTGCAGATGACAAAAAACTTGGAAGTATAATAAACAGTGAGGAGGATAGTGATATACTTCAAGAGGACATAGACAGGCTGGTGGAATGGGTGGACACATGGCAGATGAAATTTAATGCAGAGAAGGACGAAGTGATACATTTTGGCAGGAAGAATGAGGAGAGGCAATATAAACAAAAATGATACAATTCTAAAGAGGGTGGAGGCACAAATCTTCGAAGGTGGCAGGACAGGTTGAGAATGCGGTTGAAAAAGCATACGGGATCCTGGGCTTTATAAATAGAGGAGTCGAGTACAAAAGCAAGGAAGTTATGTTGAACCTTTATAAAACACTGGTTCGGCCACTGCTGGAGTATTGTGTCCAATTCTGGGCACCACACTTTATGGAGGATGTGAAGGCCTTTGAGAGGGTGCAGAAAAGATTTTCTGGAATGGTTCCAGGGATGAGGGACTTCAGTTACGTGGATAGACTGGAGAAGCTGGAGCTGTCTGAGAGCAGAGAAGGTTAAGAGGAGATTTGATCGAAGTGTTCAAAATCATGAAGGGTTTAGATAAAGTAAATAAAGAGAAACTATTCCCATTGGTGGAAGGGTCGAGAACCAGAAGACACAGATTTAAGGTGATTGGCAAAAGCACCAAAGGCGAGTAGTTATGATCTGGAATGCGCTGCCAGAAAGGGTGGTGGAAGCAGATTCAATCATGGCTTTCAAAAAGGAATTGGATAAATACTTGAAGGGAAAAAATTTGCAGGGCTATGGGGAAAGAGCAGGGGAATGGGACTAACTGGATTGCTCTTACAAAGAGACAGCACGGGCTCGATGGGCCGAATGGCCTACTTCTGTGCTGTAACCATAAAAAAATCAATAAAAAAGAATAAAAATGTCAGTGTTCACCTACATTATAACAGTGACTACACATTAAAGTAATTTATTGTACATAGAGCACTTTGGGACATTTCTGCACTATATAAATGCAAGTGATTTATTTCCATCTTTAATAAGGCACTCCATATTATACAGAAAAGAAAATCATGCACAAAGGCCAACTTATACATCAGCTTTTTCAATAGTTTTCCCAAAATACTGATTAGATTCCATGAACTGCAGTTGAAAGTTTTCAATCTCTGTACCTTTGTATCAGTCCACAACTTACTTTTGATAGAGATGGCCAACTTTCCAGAGCTCGAGAGAAGGAAAAAGAAAATATATTTGACAAGGAGCTGCAATTTTTGAAGCCTTTTTATGTTACAGTTCAAGTCCTGGGACAGCAATGACAAAACCGGGCCTCCACTGCCGTCAGTTCTACAGAGCTCAAGTCATTTATGTTCATGGATGTCATCAATGGTGTGAAAACCACATGCCTGCCATCAATGGCACTGAATCAAGGTGAAAGTACTGTACATTAAATTCAAATATGAAGAGGCTTCAGATCAGCACCAATATTTTTAAAACGTGTTTGGCACACCCTAGACCTCAGACGCAATGAAGGAGAGTTCAGCTCAGCACCAACATTTTTGCACCACTTCCTGGCATACGATGGGCCTCAGCATGCTGTACAAAGGATATTTTTCTCTTTTCAAACTTCCTGCTTTTTGCTGAACAGCCCTTTCTGTCCAGTGAGCATGACTGCTGTAACCATCCGATTGACAACAGCCATCAATAGGTTACACTAGCCAAGGATGGAGAAGACAAGTGGTGTAAGGTAAGAGAAGGCATGCCAACAAGTCAGTTGATAACTGAGTTAGACTGCCTGCACCCACCAGGTTAATGGCAAACCTACCTGTCAATGATATGGGCAACTTCCTCCTCAGGCTCTGGGTCAGTATGGATAAAGTTACAGAACTGTACCTACAAACAATCTTCACAATGGGATGGCACTGCCACTGGCTGTTGAGCTCATTTTCTCTCTCGGCTGTCATGCCTTTGCCTCTTTGGCAAGCTAGCATAAGCATCAGCTACTATATCAGCCATTTTGCTGCCTACAGATGCCTCAACCAAGTAAATGATGCGTTGTTCAGTCAGGGCAGCACTTATAGATCCTTTCCTACTGAATACCAATAGCGATGTGACATGGCTGCTCAATTTTCTCACAATGCTAAGTTCCCCAAATTCTAGTGGGGGCATTGATGGCACTCATGTGTATATCGAGTCCCTTCACCCAATGCCGTAGAACCATAGAGGTTTACAGCACAGATGGAGGCCATTCATCCCATTGTGTCTGTGCCATCTCTTTGTTAGAGCAATCCAAAATTAATCTCATTACCCTGGTCTCTCCCCATAGCTCTGTATCTTTTTTAGCTTCAAATATTTATCAAATTTCCCAACATTCATGGGTGCCTCAACCAACTCCTGGGGCAAAGCATTCCATGCTCCAACTACCCTCCGTGTAAAGAAATTTCTCCTAACTTCTCCCCTCACTCCCTTAGTGACAATTTTAAATTAATGGCCCCTCATCAGAGAAGCACAGGGCAGATACAATGAGGCCCAAGTATCGATTATAAAGCATACCATTGAGATCTTAAGCCCGCAGGTGGTGCATTGCTTTACAGCCCCACCAAGGTCTACGAGATCATCATGGTTTGCAATATAAAGAGGACTAACCATGGAAGAGAAGAATGAGGAGAAGGTCACCCGACTATCAAGGTCAGGACAGGTCAAGGTCACTGATCAAGTGGATTTAGCAGCAAAAAACCCTATGCAGCCAAGAATTCTATGGACCCATGTGCTCATAAAAAATCTTACGGCCAATTTAGCAAGGGTATATACCCGGAGCACACCCTCACATTTTGGGATTGTGCTTCACTGAATCAGACAAATAGGTCCAAATTCGTGCAGCGGCAAACTGTAAATTATGGAGCCCTAGCACAGAGCATATGTGAGCCTAATTAGCTACTTAATTTACAAAATCCTACATAAATTGGTTCACATCTGAAATCAGTGACCTTTCTCACCTATTCACTTCTTCAATGCTGCTTACCAATTTAAAACGGGCAATACAGATATTTTCCAGCTTTCGTGTTTTGAAGCTTCATAGAATCATAGAAATTTACGGCACAGAAGGAGGCCATTTGGCTTGTCGTGTCTGTGCCGGCCGAAGAAAAGCTATCCAGCCTAAACCTACTTTCCAGCTCTCGGTCCGTAGCCTTGTAGGTTACGACACTTCAAGTGCACATCCAAGTACCCTTTAAATGTGATGAGGGTTTCTGCCTCCACCACCCTTTCAGGCAATGACTTCCAGACCCCCACCACCCTCTAGGTGAAAAAAATTCTCCTCAACTCCCCTCTAATCCTTCCACCAATCACTTTAAATCTATGCCCCCTGGCTATTGACTTCTCTGCTAAGGGAAATAGGTCCTTCCTATCCACTCTATCCAGGCCCCTCATAATTATATACAACTCAATTAAATCTCCCCTCAGCCTCCTCTGTTCCAAAGAAAACAACCCCAGCCTATCCAATCTTTCCTCATAGCTAAATTTCTTCAATCCTGGCAACATCCTCGTATATCTCCATTGTACCCTCTCTGGTGCAATCTCATCTTTCCTGTAATGTGGTGACCAGAACTGTACACAGTACTCTAGCTGTGGCCTAACTAGTGTTTTATGTAGTTCTAGTATAACCTCCCTGCTCTTTTATATTCTATGCCTTGGCTAATAAAGGAAAGTATCCCATAGGGGGATGGGATACAGAGTGGAGCTACAATAGGGGGTGATGTGCAGCCAAATATAGAGAAAAAAACAAGTCAGCTTGGAAGACAGGGCAAATATGTGAGGGTAAGGCTGGATGGCATCTATTTTAATGCAAGGAGTCTTGCGAATAAGGTGGATGAACTGAAGGTGTTGATAAACACATGGGAGTATGATATTGTTGCTGTCACAGAGACATGGTTGAGGGAGGGGCAAGACTGGCAGCTCAATATTCCGGGGTACAGAATCTTCAGGCGAGACAGAGGGGGAGGTATAAGAGGAGGGGGGGTCGCAATATTAATTAAAGAATCAATTACTGCCATAAGGAGGGATGATATATTAGCAGGTTCCTCTAATGAGGCCATATGGGTGGAGCTTAAAAACAAAAAGGGGGCAAGCACTTTGATGGGAGTGTACTATAGGCCCCCAAACAGTCAGAGGGAGATAGAGGAACAGATATGTAGGCAAATCTCAGAAAATTGTGCAAATAATAGGGTAATAATAGTGGGGGATTTCAACTTCCCCAATATTAACTGGGATACTCAGAGTGTAAAAGGCTTAGAGGGTACAAAATTCTTAACGTGCATCCAGGAGAGCTTTTTGAGCCAGCATGTAGAAAGTCCTACAAGAGAGGGGGCGGTACTGGACCTAATTCTAGGGAATGTGGCCGGCCAAGTGGAAGAAGTGCTAGTAGGTGAGCACTTTGGTGAGAGTGACCATAATTCGGTGAGATTTAAGGTGGTCATGGAAAAGGACAGGGAGGGGCCGGAAATAAAGGTTCTAAATTGGGGGAAGGCCGATTTTAATAGGATAAGGCAGGATCTGGCCAAAATGGACTGGGATCAGCTGCTTGTAGGAAAATCCGCATCGGAGCAATGGGAGTCTTTCAGAGGGGAGATTGAGACCATACAATGGCAACATGTTCCCGTAAAGGTCAAGGGTGGTTCCAAGAACTCCAGGGAACCTTGGATGTCAGGGGATATACGAGAATGGATTAGGAAAAAAAGGAGGGCTTTTGGCAGATACAAAAGGCTAAAGACGGAGGAAGCCCTAGAGGAGTACAAAAAGTGCAGGGGGATACTTAAAAAAGAAATTAGGAGATCAAGGAGGGGCCATGAAATAACACTGGCGAGCAAAATAAAGGAAAATCCTAAGATGTTTTATAAGTATATTAAGGGTAAGAGGATAACTAGGGAAAAAATAGGGCCCATTAGGGACAAAAATGGCAATGTGTGTGTGGAGCCGGCAGATGTAGGAGGGGTTCTAAATGAATTTTTTGCATCTGTTTTCACTATGGAGAAGGACGATGTAGACATAGAAATACGGCAGGGGGACTGTGATATACTCGAACATATTAACATCGAGCGGGAGGAGGTATTGGCGGTTTTAGCAGGCCTAAAAATGGATAAATCCCCAGGCCCGGACGAAATGTATCCCAGGCTACTGTGTGAGGCAAAGGAGGAGATTGCGGGGGCTCTGACACATATATTCAGAACCTCTCTGGCCACAGGGGATGTGCCAGAGGACTGGAGAACCGCTAATGTAATACCATTATTCAAGAAGGGGAGTAGGGAAAAACCGGGGAACTACAGGCCAGTGAGCCTAACATCAGTGGTAGGAAAATTATTGGAAAAAATTCTGAAGGACAAAATTAGTCTCCACTTGGAGAAGCAAGGATTAATCAGGGATAGTCAACATGGCTTTGTCAAGGGAAGATCATGTCTGACTAATTTGATTGAATTTTGGTAGGGTGGTAAATAGCGAGGAGGATAGCCTCAGTCTGCAGGACGATATAGATGGGTTGGTCAGATGGGCGGAACAGTGGCAAATGGAATTTAACCCGGAAAAGTGCGAGGTGATGCACTTTGGAGGGACTAACAAGGCAAGGGAATACACAATGAATGGGAGGACCCTAGGCAAGACAGAGGGTCAGAGGGATCTTGGTGTGCAAGTTCACAGATCCCTGAAGGCGGCGGAACAGGTAGATAAGGTGGTAAAGAAGGCATATGGGATACTTGCCTTTATTAGCCGAGGCATAGAATATAAGAGCAAGGAGGTTATGATGGAGCTGTATAAAACACTGGTTAGGCCACAGCTGGAGTACTGTGTGCAGTTCTGGTCGCCACACTACAGGAAGGATGTGATCGCTTTGGAGAGGGTGCAGAGGAGATTCACCAGGATGTTACCAGGGCTGGAGCGCTTCAGCTATGAAGAGAGACTGGGAAGATTGGGTTTGTTTTCCTTGGAGCAGAGGAGGCTGAGGGGGGACATGATTGAGGTGTACAAAATTATGAGGGGCACAGATAGGATGGATACTAAGGAGCTTTTTCCCTTCGTTGAGGGTTCTATAACAAGGGGACATAGATTCAAGGTAAAAGGCGGGAGGTTTAGAGGGGATTTGAGAAAGAACTTTTTCACCCAGAGGGTGGTTGGAGTCTGGAACTCACTGCCTGAAAGGGTTGTGGAGGCAGGAACCCTCACAACATTCAAGAAGCATTTGGATGAGCACTTGAAATGCCATAGCATACAAGGCTACGGACCAAATGCTGGAATATGGGATTAGAGTAGACAGGGCTGATGGCCGGCGCGGACACGATGGGCCGAAGGGCCTTTATCCGTGCTGTATAACTCTATGACTCTATGACTCTATGACTCATATGCGTTCTTAACCACCTTATCTACCTGTCCTGCTTCCTTCAGGGATCTGTGGATATGCACTCCAAGCTACCTCACTTCCTCTACACCTCTTAGTATCCTCCCATTTATTGTGTACTCCCTTGCCTTGTTTGCCCTCCCCAAATGCATTCTCCAGATTGAACTCCATTTGCCACTTTTCTGCCCACCTGACCAATCCGTTGATATCTTCCTGCAGTCTACAGCTTTCCTCCTCACTATCAGCCACATGGCCAATTTTTGTATCATCTGCAAACTTCTTAATCATGCCCCCTACATTTAAGTCTAAATCATTGATATATACCACAAAAAGCAAGGGACCTTTTACTGAACCCTGCAGAACCCCATTGGAAAAATCCTTCTAGTCACAAAAACACCCGTCGACTATGACCCTTGCTTCCTGCCACTGAGCCAATTTTGGATCCAACTTGCCACTTTCCCTTGGATCCCATGGGCTTTTACTTTTCTGACCAGTCTGCCAAGTGGGACCTTGTCAAAAGCTTGATTGTTAAAGGTGTGATTGCCTGTTTAATAATGCATTTAAAGTTATGTGTTTTTTTTTTGCTTTTCACATGGCTGTATCTGCATTATCTTTGTTGTATTACTTGCTGCTGGTGTTTGCAGCTGCATTTTTGTATTGCAAGACTCCTTTTGCAGCGACCTTTTCCCACAGCACTGTTGCTGACAGCAGCTGCTGCTTCATTAGTAGCAACCACAGTATTCAGCATGTGAATTCCACTGGGCATTCTAATGGAAGAGGTGATATGGAAGAGAAAGGAGAGTTCATACAGGGGGAAGAAAGGTAGGTGCAACTGCACTTATGTCTCGCGCCCACTTGGACTCATCCTTGGAGCAAAATCATCAGGCTTAGCCATACCTATCTGGGGATGTCCAAATAGACTGCCTTTGCCGTCTGTGCTTCCCAATCCCAAGTGATACTTCCAGAAAATTATAGAGCCGGATTTTCCTAATCCCGTTCCACCAGGCTCAGAGTGGGATTTTCACTCGCCACCTGGATGCTACCATAATCCCAGTCCAGTTTCCTCCTCAGGAATTATTACAGATGCAAGGCAGCCTCTCCAGTGTGTTCTGACAATGTGTAACACCCAAAACATCTACACACCTCCCATCTCTCAGAACACCAACATACCCACTCCACATCAACATCATCTCCTGCTGTAAAGAAAATTAAGGTCTGAAGTTATGTATGTCAATGTTCAGACCAGAGGGCTGCAGACTACCCAAGAGAAAGAGGAGATGCTATTCCTGAAGTTTGAGTTGAGTTTGGGTGGAACCGTGTGAGAGGATAAAGATGGGAAGTCAGTGGGAATGAAAGCAGGAGTTCGAACAGATCAAAAGTGTCCAGCAAAGCAGTCCTTAGTCTGCATTTGATTTCCTCAATGTAGAGGAAAGTGCACCACAGGCAGCGATACGGTATATTAGAGGAGGTATTATAAATTGCTGACCACATGGAAGATGTGTTTGGGGCACTAGACGGTGGTATGAGAGGACAGGTGTTGCAAACACATGGTTGTTGTAAGAGAAGCGGGAAGGGTGAGTGCAGAGATCCCAGAAATGGGGTGGGTATGGTCAAGGGTCCTGGCAACTACTTTGGAGGGGAAATCTCAGCTGAGAAAAAAGGAGGACATTTCAGAAGTTCTGGTGTGGAGTTATCAAAGCAAATGTGATCAAGGCAGAGAAAATGGGAGAAAGAATGCGAAGGACAATTCCACGCTCCCAGCAAGGAGTAGTACTTGCAGGGAGTGCACAGTGGGAAATCGTGGGCCTGCAGTTGATGATTTTCCTCCCAATATGCGCACCTGCGATTTACTAGCATGCAGTCCACGCAAACATCATTGCCTCCTGTGAACACGCGAGTGTGGAATCAGTCCTTACATTCTTCTTTAAACAGTAGCCGAACTAGTCTCCATCCATCACAAAACCTCCTCTGCCTAGCTGAACTAGTTCTCATCTTGAATAGCTTCTTTTAACTCCACTTATTTCCTCAGATAAAAAATGTTGCTATAGGAACCCACAAGGGTCCCAGCTATGGCAGTCTTTTTGAAAACTAAGTTGCTCCAGTTTTACTCTAGTACCTTCCAATTCCTGTTACTGTAACAACAGTGCTAATTTCTGCTCTCGTTCTGATCTTAAGTATTCCATGAACTATGTTTCAGTTTCCACCCATCCCTTATCTTTACATGGTCAATCTCTGGTCCTTCCTTTCCCATTCTTGACTTCTCTGTCTCCATCTCTGGAGATAGGCTTTTGACGGACATTTATTGCAAGCCTACTGACTCCCTCAACTACTTGGATTGTGCTTCTTTCCACCCCATTTGTTTCAATAGCCTTGTCTATAAATCAACTAATTTCAGTTAATCCTCTATTCAGCTTCTGCCATGTCTGTTCTTCAATTGAAATACTTCACTCAACAATGTATTAGCTTCAGTTTTGGTGAAGGTTAATTTGCTAAAATTACATATTTAATGTAGCATTTAAATCTATTACCAACTAGTGCATTTTGTAAATGGATGATTAAAGCAATTTAAATGAATTCTTATCTTTGATGCTGGCATGGTGACTTCCCCTATTGATGTATTAGCGCCTTTAAGTGGACAATTTAGAGGTAATTTGCACTGGCAGTGGGGAGCCCCACCCAGAGGCAGTGCAAGTTTGGAAATGTGGGCCTCTGAATCTCAGATATGCCCTCCCGGCAGGTGAGGCATCACACCAGCAGAATGAAGTCGGAAAATTACATTTTTCATTAACATGACTATTTACTTGGGAATCACATTAGCTGTGAATGTTAGAAATATTTAGAAGGTTTATGATGTTTTAAAGACTATTGTCTGAATTTTCAGATTTAAAATGTCGCTGGTTTTGTATCCTTGGCGACACAGAAATGCTCAGTATAATTCTTCAACTCCGTTTTATTCCACCAAATTACTTCATGTAAGTGCACAGCACTTAACGTTCCAATATGGAGAAGCTCATCAATAATATGACACTAAAACGTTGACAAGTTAGATGAACTAAAAAAACAGTCCCACCACCACCTTCTCATGGGCAATGAGGGATGGGCAATAAATATGGCCTTGCCAATATCGCCCACATCCCAAGAACAAATAAAAATTAACATCTCAAAGACTGACCTACACATAACCAGATTAATATTAATATTTGGAGCTAATGGCTGGAAAATTGTTGTCAGCCAATGAAAAACCAATATTTTGGAACTTGCACCTATCCTCAAAATGGAGTGTTGAAGCATGATTTTTACCTGGAGCCGGGGGAGAGCGGGGGGAAGGGGGGAGGATTGATCTTCACGGGGGAAACCAGGAAGTAAAGTTGGCGGGTCGGAATCTGCGATCACAACCTAATTAAATGTTAAAAAGTTTACTTCTGGGTTTTGCACCCAGCAGCCAACCTGATTGACAGGCTGTCGGGCAGGAAAGCAGCCAGGCAGAGATCAGTGTCCTCGGGAGTTGGATGGGGGAGGCCAAACACAGCAGTGGGTGGAGGTGAGAAGTCTGCGATCAGGGTGGGAGGGGGGTCTCGGACATTGGGGAGGGTCGGACGCTCGCAGGGGTCCGATCAAGGCAGGTAAGCTTGTCAGGCCTGAAGGAGATATTCCTGCTCCTCCTGGCCCACAAGCAGTGGCAATAAAGACACTTACCTGATGAACTGGCCCTACTCGTCTCCTTTTACCTGACGAGACTCACGAGCCCCGAGAAAACTGTCCTGGAAGCGTTAAATTAAAGCTCAGTTAAAATCAATTTAAACGAAATGCTACTTAACGTCTCTTAACTACCTTAATTGCCCCGCTAATGACTTGCCTGCCAGCATTAATTGGGGGCACAACTTCAGCAATTCGGCTCCGTGCATGCATCCAAATGCACCCATGCTAAACTCGGAAATGGGCATGTTGGAGTCGGGTTGCGGTCGCGAACCAAAAAACTATTTTCACTTCCCACCCGACTCCAACCCACCCATTCTTGGGAGTTAAAATTCCCCCCTTGGAGTCAGATGAAAGAAGATAAGTGAAGGGTTTTTAAGTTATTTTTAAAGGTATAAAATGATCATACTGGATTATATTAGATGGGAAGATGGGAAAAAATAAGATTAAAATTTAAATAATCAAAATAAGACAGAGAGAATGAAACGTACAAAATGGCTCGCAGAAGTAAGAGGCCTGAAAATCCTTGTGGGCACGGCGGAACGGATGCCACTGAGAATTGCTCCCCTGACCCTACTGGCGGATCTGGGGTCAGGACAGAGTCAGATAATTCTAATAAAGTTGGCAGGTGCCTGCGCTAGCGTGGGTGCAGCCTGAGTGTCCGCTACAGGAGGGAGTGTAGGAAGTGCAGTGCCAAATAAGCACTGTGGCTTGTCCGATGGTTTTCCCCTCCCCCCTCAACACACAAGTGCTGACCACGTCCCATTTGTATGAGGGCCAATCAAAGCTTTCAATTATTGGATTTCTATGATAATCCACACCATGGCGAGAATTTTAACTCCCAAGAACGGGTGGGTTGGAGTCGGGTGGGAGGTGAAATTAGTACTTTTTTAGGTCGCGTCTGCAACCCGGACCCAAACACGCCCATTTCCGGGTTTAACGTGGGTGCGTTTGGACGCGTGCACGGAGCCGAATTGCTGAGATCACGTCCCCGATTAGTGCCGGTGGGCGGGTCATTAGCGGGGCAATTAAGGTAGTTAAGAGTCATTAAGTAGAATTTTTTTAATTGATCATAACTGAGCTTTAAATTTAACATCTCCGACAGCTTTCCCGGAGCTCGTGATTCTCACCAGGTAAAAGGTGGCCAGAAGGGCCAGTTCATCAGGTAAATGCCTTTATTGTACTGCTTGTGGGCCAGGAGGAGCAGAAGTGTTTCCTCCAGGCCCCACAAGCTTACCTGCCGTGATCAGACCCTGCGATTGGCCGACCCCAGATGGCTGAGTCCCCTCGATGTCCGAGCCCCCACAAATCGCCGACTTCTTACTTCCCCGACAGCAATCGCAACCCCCCCCACACCATCCAACCCCCAAGGACACTGATCTCCCCCCAACTGGTTTCTCACCGACAGGCCTGTCAATCAGGCTGGTTGCCGGGCGCGAAACCTCGATGTAAAATTTTTATTATCCAATTAGGTTGCGATCACAGATTCAGACCCGCCAACTTTACTTCCGGATTTCCTGCGCGAAAATCTACCCCCCACCCCAACCCCGCTCTCATCCCGGGTCCAGGTAAAAATCATGCCAGTCTGGAGACCCTGGAGGGCCCAATTTCCCCCCTTAACTGACCTGCATGGGTGATTCATCCCAGCATCCAGGTTGCTGGGCAATAGGGAGGCTGGGGCCGAGGAAATTCCCAGGGTGGGAAATCCTTCCCCTTGGCCCCCAAATTATATTTTGGCCGTGCCTCTCACACCTAAGTTCTGCTAGGGATTCTGGGATTTTCGGGCCCATGTATTTAATTTTCTATATATTTTAGACTGAAGTGGTTATTTTTATCCTTTAGCAGTAATTTTGCAGTAACAAAACTATTCCTGACATTTGAGTGTCTTTATTCCTGTGTTTGTTTCGGTATCATGACATGTTAGCTGAAAACTCACAAAACTGATCTGAAGATGTAATTTTACTGGACCTGTTGACACTCTAAGGGTTAATGCTACTCTGTTGTTACAAGGGTTTCTGCCTTAGATATTTTCACGGGTATAGCAGTGCTGTCCATTCCCATAAGTGATCTGAGCATCCTATGTCCAGGAGTGTGCCCTTAATGTCCAATATCTAACAACGTGATAACGTAACTCAGTAATGCAACAATAAACCCCCTTTGTGATCTGGATCTGAATATTGTATCTTTCACACATGCCCTCACATACCCTTCTCCAATCTGTTCAAAGACGGACTGAAACAGTTTCAATGCAAATCGTTAACCTGCTTTATTTCACAGACAGGAAGTGAACATATAGAGTAACACTCAAAGCAAATTCCACCTATCCTGGGCAGGAAATTTGTGGGAAGTCCACTGGAAGGGTGGGGGGGGGGGGGCGGTGGTTAGATCTGAAACTAAGCAGAACTACTGCCCACCTACTATCGACGTCCATGATACTGTTCGAAATTCCACGGTCAGAGTCACTTAAACATTTTGGGTGGGTACCTGTGCCATTCTTGGCAGAACTGGACTGCTCACGAGTGAGAGAGGATGGAATGTTACTGTCATCCCTTGTTGCAGCATTAGCAAGCACTTCTTCTGACGCATTTGGCAATGCAATCAATTGGAGAGTGAAAACCAACCTTTGAATTGTTAAATTCCTCACTCCCCCTCCTCATTAGCTGCCCTAGCAACACTGGACACCGGTGTACAACATTGCTAACAACATGAGAAAAATATGTAGTATGATATATTACCCTGGGTCTTTTCTCTGTTGAAAAGAGAAGACTGAGAGGGCATTCAATGACTGTGTTTCAAATATGAAACGTTTGGACAAAATGGTTCCAAGTAAGCTTTTCTGCTGTGTACAGAACTTAAGCACAAGGGGTCACATTTACAAATTAAGGACAACAAAATGAATAGGAAATGCAGGAGGAACATTTTAACTAAAAGGGTGTTAAGTATATGGTATAGATCACTGGCACGGGTGGTTTCACTAGAAATCTTAAAGGGTTTCAAGAAGGAACTAAACAGGTTCTTGTCAACAAATAGAGTACAAAGTTATTGGAAATGTACCAAGCGAATACTGTGGATAGGTGGACTAGATGGACTAAAGGTCTTCTCCGGCCTGAAACTGTTAATATAGCCCTGATTCTAACCCTGCTGCCTGGTGAGAACAGTGCAGGCAGAGGGAGAAAATAGTGACTGGACCCTACCCCCCTACATTCCCGCAGTGTTCGCACCTCCCCACCATTTTAATTCCCAGTTTTCGAGAGCATCAAGGCTGCCTACCGCAGGCAAGCAGGGGCCTCATAAATAGTCGGCCCCCCCCCCAAACGTATATAAACTCTGAATTGCACAAATCGTGCACAATCCGAGAAATGCCAGCAAAAGCTGGCGGCAAGCAGGATCAGAGCCAAAACAGGCCCAGGTAAATTCCTTCTTTTTAATTTTTTTCCTTGAGTGCTCCTCCTGGCCACACAAGGAAACCTTGGGCCTCCTCTTCCTAGGGCTTCCCCGCTCCCCCGATTGCGATCGTGTCAGATCTCTCCCACATCACTTACCTTGCCAGAGATTGTTATTTGGGTCCTCGGCAGCAGTTTGCAGCTGCCCAATTTCCCACTTCCACCCACCGGCCTTCACATCATCCCCACCGGCTTCGGGTGGGAGTCAGCGTGGACAATTTAAGTGAGATCCGGGAGTTAAGGTGGCACAGGCCACATGCCAGTTTGGGTATGTGAGCCTGTCGTTCGCTTCAGCCACGCACGCCACACTCCTGCCCCAGGTTAAAATTGGGGCTAATGTTACTGTGTTAGTATTTCTGATCGGGGCTGATCCCTGGTGGATCCACCCCAACTTCTGCCCCTCACCAACCCACCCCACCATGCTGCCAGTATGCCCAAAAACCACACAAGAGTTTTGGTGCCTTATCATTAGCATGATTATAAAATGTAATACTGAACAGCAACCAGGTAGCCCTTCCTACCTAGAATAGAATCATAGAATCGTTACAGCACAGGAGGAGGCCATTCGGCCCATCGAGCCTGTGCCGGCTCTTTGTAAGAGCAATCCAGTTAATCCTATTCCCTGGTCTTTCCCTGTAGCCCTGCTAATATATATTCCTTTTTGAAAGCCATGATTGAATCTGCTTCCACCACCCTTTCAGACAGCACATTCCAGATCATAACCACTCGCTGCGTAAAAAAGTTTCTCCTCACGTCGCCTTTGTTTTTTTTGCCAATCCTCTGGCAGAAGGGTTGAGAACCAATAGAAACAGTTTCTCTTTATTTACTTTATCTAAACCTGTCCTGATTTTAAACACTTCTATCAAATCTCCTCTCAACCTTCTCTGCTCTCTGCTCTGCTCTGCTCTACCACAATTATCATTTTTTGGCTGTATGTTAGAGTCAACTTTTAGAACCAAGAAGAATTTTGTTTTTCTTTCTGGTAGTTGCTTTCACCAAATAACCCCCTCAAAAATCCAACTGCGACCCATTTTTGGTTACCACAAAAAGGGAAAACTGAACCAAAGGCATTTTATTTGCAGACCAGTGAGACATAAATTAGTAACTTGAACGTCCTCCCTTTACAGAACCCGCCCAATTGTTGTCCCATTAATTCCATGAAGATTGGGGGGTTGGGGGTGGGCAGGATTCTACAATGGGCGGGCGATTCACTCTGCTAGGCTACCACCCAGGCAGTGAATTTGAAAATTACCCCCAAAATCTAATAGAGCCAACATGTATTAATTCCAAGCTTTTCTAAAAATAGAAACATATGCTTTCAATAAAAGCCTCCCGATGGTTCTCTCTATAGAGAAGAAACACTTATGAAGCTACTAATGCGATGCAAGAAAGAAAGGCAAAATATATCAAAGGTAAAGCTTCCAAGTCTGATGGGGATTACAGTGGAATTTTTTTTTCTTTTAATATGCATACCAAATAGTCTCTAAGATATGTTTCAGGAAGTAGAGGTCAATAAATTTAACACCAGGTCCATCTGAGTAATTTCAGCTGAACTATAATTCATCCTTATTTATCAGTATTGGAATCCAATAAGGAACAGTACAAAGTGGCAAATCTTACTTGTCTCAAAGGAGAACTGTGAATTGCCATAAAACTCAAAGAAGGTACTTGTGCACTTACCTGGTCTCTCTGTCTCATGCTTGGAAACTACTGTTTTGAAGCTGCCTGGCAAGAAGCCATCATAATGTCACTGAAGTGAAGCTTTAGTGTCACTGCATAAAACGATGAATTCAATTACTGTGACTTACACCAGTACATCTGCGTCATACAGCATAGATCAAAGTGTCAACACAATTTCAATGTATACTTTATGGCTCAGACTGCAACACATGTGCACCCACCAAAATCATCATTATCCTCGATATTGTGTTCATCAAGAATAATAACAACAACAAACATAGTGCCTTTAATGTAAAATCAGCCCAAAAATATTTAACGTTTTGAAGTCCCAACTGGATAATAAAATTATATCACACAAGGTGCCAAGTCCAAATAATGTGGAATGGCCTGCTGGAGGGGATCTTGCATGGTTTGACTTTGGTGCATTCCAGAGTTAGATCAGGACCTGATTCTATAGTTATTTTGAAACATTCACGTTCGGACGCATCCCAAACCATTTTGCATTGACATGAAAGTGACATTATACTGACAATTTTCTGAATCATGCTCCTGGTGCAGAGCCTTGTCCAGGAAACAGGGAGTAAGAATAAATGGGTCTTTATCGGGGTGGCAGACAGTGACTAGTGGGGTACCGCAGGGATCAGTGCTTGGGCCCCAGCTATTCACAATATATATCAATGATTTGGATCAGGGAACCAAATGTAATATTTCCAAGTTTGCTGACGACACAAAACTAGGTGGGATCGTGAGTTGTGAGGAGTTGTAAGAAAGGCTTCAAGGCGATTTAGACAAGTTGAGTGAGTGGGCAAATACATGGCAGATGCAGTATAATGTGGATAAATGTGAAGTTATCCACTTTGGAAGGAAAAACAGAAAGGCAGAGTATTATTTAAATGGTGATAGATTGGGAAATGTTGATGTACAAAGGGATCTGGGTGTCCTTGTACACAAGTCACTGAAAGTAAACATGCAGATGCAGCAAGCAGTTAGGAAGGCAAATGGTATGTTGGCCTTGATTTCAAGAGGATTTGAGTACAGGGGCAAGGATGTCTTACCGCAGTTATACAGGGCCTTGGTGAGACCACACCTAAAGTGCAGTTTTGGTCTCCTTATCTAAGAAAGGATATGCTTGCCATAGAGGGAGTGCAGCGAAGGTTCACCAGACTGATTCCTGGGATGGCAGGACTGTCGTATGAGGAGAGATTGGGTCGACTCGGCCTGTATTCACTCGAGTTTAGAAGAATGAGAGGGGATCTCACTGAAACATATAAAATTCTGACAGGGCTAGACAAACTGTATGCAGGGAGGATGTTTCCCCGGGCTGGGGGGTCCAGAACAAGAGGTCACAGTCTCAGGATACGGGGTAGGACATTTAGGACTGAGATAAGGAGAGGTTTCTTCACTCAGAGGGTGGTGAATCTGTGGAATTCTCTACCACAGAAGGCTATGGAGGCCAAGTCACTGAATATATTTAAGAAGGAGCTCGATAGATTTCTTTACACAAAAGGCATCGAGGGGTATGGGGAGAGAGTGGGAATATGCTATTGAGATAGAGGATCAGCCATGATCATATTGAATGGCAGAGCAGGCTCGAAGAGCCGAATGGTCTACTCCTGCTCCTATTTTCTATGTTTCTATGTTTTATCAGCAACGCCTATCAGGAAATTGTGGGCGTGCTCTGCACAATTTTCCATTCATTATGGAAGGGAAAGTGTGGGGATAACGTCCGCGATTTCTCGATTTGCATTGCCAGTGGGCAAAGCACTGTGCCACGAGTATTCATTCAGAAAATTGGCACTATTATTGCAATTTAAGGAGCTCTTTATTTCCACCTGGATGTAAACCAGTTTAAGTGATTCAAAGCCTAATACAATAAAACATGAACGAGCCACTTGAAGGTGACTGAAGTCTATTTGTCAGGACGATATGCTGAAGCAGCTGCATTTGTTCTCCATTTGTAATCTCTAAAACATATTTCAACAAAGAATTCTTTACAACAAAAAAACAATATTATTACTAAAATAAAACTTATGACAAAATGCAACACTTTCAAATAGAAAGTGCTTCTGAGGTCAATAATAATGTTCCAGTATTCCCTGAAGAGTTTTAACAGATATCGTGCTGTACTTGGTCAAATAATCTTGTTACACTGCAAGGCAACTGTTAGTATTTATACTGTTTATTCCCAACAGATTATATCCACTTACTCCTATAAACACAAACAAAAAGTATATGACAGTAAAGGGACTGAATCAATCAGCAGCTTTAGCTTCTGTTGACAGGAACTGTTTGAAGTTGACTTGTCCTAAACCTCAATGTTGCACAAAAGTTTTCAATATTTATCTATCATTGAGTATCTGAATTTAAAGTCTCTGTAAGATGGGTGATTGTGGCCTAACATGAATTAATATGAACTTGACGTTTCAGCTTTTGTGCATTTTTGAAAGTTAAGGAAGGATGAACAGCAGCCCACTGAGACCTCGGCACCTTTCAAATTATACATATCTCTTCTCATTATACAACATCTGCAACAATGATTTCTATGCATATCTAATGAAGAATTAAAGCAGAATTTGAGAATTACATGGAAACATGGAGCATTTCTTAATTCTAGGAACAAATGAAAAAACTTCAACCTTATTAGGCTTTTAATTTTGTTGTTGAAATACTTCTGCAGTCCTCAAAGAACTGCATCCCGTTTTGTTTAAAAGTACTCGGTACACATTTGCTGCAGTGATGTTTTGCTTGAGGTTTTTTTCAGATCAGTATGTTAATTACTCACAGAATGATCTTATTGATAGAAATGTTATTAATTGCACAGTAAGGTAAATAACACTGTATACCTCTGCCTTGTTACTATCCTGGAGTGGCTTGGGAACGGTGAACGGGGGTCTGCTAACATGCTGCACGCCAGAGGGTCCCCACATAGTGAGCATCCCCTCTTGGTTGAGCCTTCAGCAGGAGATATAGAGGTGAAGCCAGGCATTTCCCCACTGGAAAAGAGAAGGAAAAAAGTATATCAGGTATCTGCTGTACCTCCTAATGACTGGATAGAGAATAGCACTGGAATTAGAACTACTGCTTGTATGGAGGATAAACACCAACACAGACTGATTGGGCTGAATGAGCTGTTTCCATGTTGTAATTTCTCTGTAATTCTTTGTACTTTTATGAATTATGAGTAATGGTAGAACAGTGTCTGAGTGAATTGTTTTTGGTTCATTAATAATAAGGGTTTAGTTCCTGCATTTCACCCTTTTAGTTCTGGTTGGAATGTGTTTTTTAAGGTTTTTTTTTATTTGATTTAAGTGTCCACATGGCTCAGTTGTCTAAACTGCTGTTCCACTACACCACTGAGGGATGCTGAATTGTCAGGGGTGTCATTTTTCAGATAGGACGTTAAACCGAGACCCTGCTGGTTCAGGTGAGTGTTAAAGATTCCATTTAAAGAACAGTATGAAGTTTTCCTGATGTCCTAGCCTACATTCCTCCCTCAGCCAATGCTACTAAAAACAAAACTGTTCAACTGCTGTTTGCAGGATTTGCCTACTCAACATCAGTCACTGTAATTGAACTGTACATGAAGCACTTTGAATGTTTTTGAGAGACTTGATCAATGCAAACTATATAAATGCAAATCTGTCTTTCTTTGTTGAAAAATGACAGCATCAGTCTGATACCTGGCCATGTGATTCATTTAGAGTTTTCAATGTTACGCCAGCGAGTACTGCCATGTTGTTGAATGTGACACCAGCAGGTACTGCAATCAAAAGGTGCTTTCACACTGCTCTAGAGACCACATCCTCGAAAAATTAGAAAATTAGAATCTGCTTATATTATGTTGCTGTTTTTTCTAAACTCCCTCAAAAACTATGTGAGTAAATATGAAATAGGAGTAGGAGTAGGCCATACGGCCCCTCGAGCCAGTATGATGTGCCTATGACCTACATAGACCAAGAATGTTTAATCACTGATCTGTGCTGAGTTAATCAAAGTCAGCTCAGGCAATAGTACGGGTAGTACATATTAGATTTTGGTTATAATAATCAATTAATTTCATCATTATAACTGACTAATTGCTGTATCCAAGGCTGCCATTTGCTGTTCCAGTTAACTATCTCAATAGCGGCATAGGCATAGAACTGCCATTCAATGCACCCCTCTTTAAAATGAGTTATAAATGTTTAAAGTGTCAGTGAGCAGAGTACATGCTGCAGAATGTACAGTTAGTGTTACTTTCAATAATGTGCTCCATTCACTAACATATTAAACATTTTAGATTGTAATTTTAAACAGAAGTGGATTTAAAGTCACTTTTAACTTTTGATCTTCTCGTAGCTCAGTCCTCTAACACTAGGGGTCAGCCTCATGGCCCTTCTTTGCATCAATTCTAGACTTCGGATATTTCCTCTGCGTGTTGGCCATCAGAACTATGTGTGGTATTCAAGATGCAGCCTAGTGGCCAGTAGTTTTAGCTACCAAAACCAAGGTGATTTTGGCAAAGGTAGACCAATCATTACAACTGAGTGATCACTACAAGTGGTATCACTAAAACTGAGTTCACTGTAACTGACCTTGATGCACTTAGATTAATGAGGAAAAAAATCAGATTCCCACTCCTAATCACTATTCAGTGACCCCTCCTAGAAAGTGTGTGTGGACATCAGATGAGAACAGGATCGGGACTTATTGTAATGGCCTCCCGTGTCACATAGCATGGCAACATACATTGCATAGGCTCACACATGAAGGGCAGCCTGTTGGGTCAGGTACCGGAAAGTTGACAGCATTATAACTAGTTGTTTTACTGACTATTCTTACAGTTTACTTAATATTGCCTGATAGAACTATGCTAGCAAGAGTACAAAATTCTTTCTAGCCAGTTCCTGCTTATCTCAGTGGTTTCACATAAACCAAATATGGAAACACATTTTTACATGATTCTAAATCATTTCTGTTTTGTTGAAGTATATAGATGGTAAACTGTTATTAACCAAGAAACATCTTTGTATATATAATAATACACTATGGTCTGGTGCATTTCTGAAATCCATTGTAAAGAAAGCAGATTGAAAAATGTTGATATGCTAAAATAATTCAAATTAATATATACTACTGTTATCTTAACAGGAGACACTTTAGCCCTATATAATTATTTTATGCCACCTAGAACTGTATTAGCCTTTCCCTTCTTTTATGACAGGGTTACAACTGAATGTCAATTGAGGTAGTGCAGAATCAGTCCATTATAGTGCACTTAACATCAATTTAGCTGACACAAGCTTTCGAATGATTCATGTATTACGTTTGTCTCTGTTCATTCAAGAATATTAGAAGTCAAAAGGTTTCAAATAAGATAGTCTCCAAAGTTTATTCTATTCAACAACCCAGATTGAAAGACAGCCTTTATTTTTTAACTTTCAATTGACGAACTTTTAAAACGAATGCCTTTCACAATTTTTTATTTAACTTTTTGTGTTAATTTCAATACACTGTGTCAAGGTAGAGAGCAATATAGGCCATAATTTTTCCATTTTGAAACTCAATGTTGTACATTTGTCCTTAGCTTTCAAAGTAGTAAATGCTTTTTAAAACCGATGAGCATTATTTTGACTCATACTATTGTACCAGGGTCCTGTGGCCTCTCAGTCCAACTCTCTCACACAACTTGACCCCTTTCTTATTATCAGAGTTAGTGCTGCACATAATTGAATAAAACAAAAGCAGTTTTTATTAAGATACAGAGGAGGTTAGTTGCATCAGGCCACAAGACATGCCAGAAACCCACTCAACAAAACATGTAGCCAGGCTGCTTTGGCAGGTTCCATTTTGCTGAATAATGCTTAAAAAATAAGTTTACTAAAATCAAGTATTACATTTGCTATAGTAAAATTTTCAGCTACAAACAAACAACCTACTATCTAGCCAATTGCACATCACTGCATCTAGAAACAATGGGCATGGTTTTACTATGAGACAGATGCTTTCCTACATGAAACTGAGTTCAATTGCATTTATATTTATACATCAGACTATGCTGTCAATCAAACATTATTGGGACAATTAATAAGACCATTTCCATTTGCAATAGCCTCACCAGCTTCAGAGATAACAGGGTATATACAGTAGCTCTTTAATTAGCTTATCCCCACTGTGGAGGATAGATCACCACTTTGTTCATGTGACTTACTAAAAGATTTCTTTCACACCTCATTGCCTGCCATTCTCACATTCGTACATAGGCTGATCAATAACATATTTCCAGAAATTATACTTAAAATACATGTCAGTCTAAAAATCTTTAGCTATCAGGATAGGTTCAGGGAGTTAGGTCACTTTACACTAGAAAAGTGTAAACTTCAATGAGATTTGATTGAAGTATTTAAAATGATGGACTAGACTGTCCATCTAGACAGATTATTTGAATTAGATAAGTTAGGGAGAACAAAGAAACATGCCTACAAGCTATGTATGCATTGAACCTGGTTAGATGGAAGGAATTTTTTCTTTTCTCAGAGAATTGCTGACCTTTGGAATAGATGGTTGAGTCGTACAGTGGATACAGATTCATTGCAAACGTTCAAATGGGAGCTGGACAAGTTCCTGGAGGAGGCTGATATTTCTGCATTGCTGAGTGCTGTAGCTCGTGGTCATTGTTATCTCATGAAACTCCTTTTTCTTTGCTTCGGGAGTCAGAAAGGAATTTCCCAGAATTCTTTCCCCCAAATTGGCCTAGGATTTTTAATTTTTTTTCTCTCTCCCAGTTTATATGGTTGCTGGAGGATAGGGAGGACTGGGGGTTATGTTAATCCCTGAAATTGAAGTTTGATTATGCTGAATTCCCTAGATTCCACGGAGGACTTTCTTAAGTGAAGAGGCGCAACCAAAGATCAGACTCCCAGATGCACCAATGTCACTCTGGGCATGACACACTGATGAGCTGTCACTCCCGGATGCACCAGTATTTATGTCATTGTGATAGACAACAACTGCCAGAATGCAGTTTAAGGCTTCTCACTCTGACACTTTACGCGTGAGGCAGGGATTTGATGCAGAAAGTCGTGACACACTCCGTAAAGAGCCAATCTTCACGTCAATCATAAAAAAACTTGGTGTTTTAAAAACACATCCAATTTTCTAATTGGAAAACTAAAAATTTCCTCTAAGTACATCCTTCTGAGTAGAAATCAAATCCAAGGAGGAAAAAATCCCTCAATAGCTGCCATCACAATTTGCTGCTTCCTGGCACGGCAAACTTTGGCCACTATATATTCAAGAGCTGAAAATCTGCAGCATCCCCGGTGGATTCCGGCTGTAACTTCAGCCGCCAGCAGAAATTCCACCCCTCAATATCTATATTTAGCCTTTTACCTTTTCCAGCTTTAATTTCCAAAGGCTAGAAATTACAATTAGTTTAACACATTCATATAACATTTCTCTGTCTGCTATTTTGATGCAGGCATTAGCCCCTCCTTTATTATAAATCTGCTATATTTTAAATCTCCACTAAAACAGTAGACAATGGAATGCCATTAAGTATTTGTCCACTAATATTGCAAACAGTAATTGAGAGCCTTGTGTAATTCAGAAGAATAAAATACTCTTTATTGTGTATTTTAATTATTGCTTTCCATAATCTACACATAGCTGTTGAAATATGCATCTGTTGTAGCATATGGTAATCTATCAATATGCACTGCTTCGTTGTACCAGTAAGCAGGGGTGGAATTTTAAATATTTTCATTCATTTAAAAAATGCTCCTCAAATTACACATCATGATCACCATTTTCAGCATAACTTATGCTTCACTGTAGTATAGGACAACTGTGCCTGAAATAGCAGTCTGTGATGTTGCACGTGCTGTTTTAATGGTTGAACAGCTGTCGGGGTTGGAGTCTGTACTCACAGGTGTCTGTGAGACAAGCACAGTCATTGGTGGCACTTGCAACAATTCGAACAGCATGTAACATGCATTCTAAGGAAAAATATAGCTATCTCGGTCATTCTTAGTCAACCTTTCACACAGAAAGTGTAGAATGATGAAAATTGGAGAAGATTGGGAGCCACTGGAAAGATGCAGTGCATTATAGGAGTAGCATTGCTGAACGAACCAAAACAGACAAAGAGAGAAACAGAAACTGCAAATGAGAGAGAAAGAAATCAAGAGGGGCTGTGATAGAGAGCGATCAAAGATAGACAAAAGTTTAGAAATTACTGTTGGCGATATCAGGGGACAAATGCTTAACGTTTTTTGCATGATAGTCCTCTGTTCATTATTCTAATGCAGGCATTAAGCCGTTTATTTTAAGGAATTAGTAGCAGTCAGATCAGCTTCATACAAATGCATTAACATTTATCTGCTAATACCGCCAACAGTAAATTTTGAGCTACAGACAAAAGGAAGGATAAATTGGAATGTCACATGTTTCTTCCACATCGCGGAAACTAAGTGAAAGGCTTAAAGCTGTAAACTGCTATCCCATTCAGTTATACACATAAATACACAAAACTCCATTTTTACATTCAGGATCTTATCATCTCCCATTATTGCTGCTTCATATTTTGCCACTCCCACTTAGAGAGGGTCACATGATGTGATTAATTTAGATGGTCAGAAACATATGTCCAAATTTCAAAATTACCGTTAATGTGTTCCTATAGAGAATACAATCAGTTTAACTCATTTCTTCTCTGAATACTTTAATTTATAAGGGTTGATTCATTTCTGCATTGTACACTGCCATCTGCTGTATTTCGGATGTATTTCGGTTACCATCATGCATTTTATAACTTACATGTAGCTTCTTGACGGAAAGCAATTAAAATGAATACAAGAACATACATTTTAGCATTTTTTTGACTAATTACACTATTACTAAATACTAAATTAATGCTCGATTCATATTGCTTATATAATTTAATGGCATACAAACCATACACCATATTTTATCCTCTCCTGTTTTTTTTCCTTCCTATCCTGAAGCTCTTGACATGCTGGGATAGGCTTCCACAGACCCCAGCACCTTCTAGTACCAGTCCAAGTGACCATTCTTCATCTATGATCATAGACAGAGTTGGTAAGCTATTCAACTATGGGCAGCCATCACTACTGACCCCCAATCCTGACATAAACACACACTTTTCAGCTGATAGAAATCAGGAATGGGAACCTAGGTAAGATTTTTCTCTCCCTAGCCCAGGGATGCTGAAGCCAATTGTAACACTCTGCCAACTGCCACCCAGTTAACATCAGCTAACTCATCACAGTTCCTCTTTTTATTTAGGTGTTGATTGCTTTATCTGGCAGTTGTTGGGAAGGGTGACTCCCCTCCTTTCCTATTAAGAATCAGCTGGCACCTACCTAGCACCTCGGTCTGACATCTCTCACTGAGTTTGGGAAGTGACCATGTAGTCGTGAATCCAGGTCATCATGCTCTAAGGTGCATCATACTCTAACTCAAACTCACTGTATAACCCAAAAGAATCAGTATAACTAGATGTCTGACATATGCAGAAACCCATCGCCATGTTTAAGAGTCTCCAAAGCTTGGTTTGGAGAAGTGTACACCCATCTTTGGGGTCTCTGTTTACCAATATGGAATACACACTTTCTTCTTATAGGGACACCTCCCACTTAACCAAGTCCAGAGAGTTTAAGCACAGGATAGCCATGGCCTTGAGACCCTAGAGTGTACAAGGATATTACTGGAGTTTGACCAGTTAAAACCATGCAGCTTAGCAGAGCTGCTTCCCGTTGTTTGTTCAGCTAGAGCTACCCTGCTCACTGGTGCATTGGCTTGTAGGATTATCTGGAGCTAAGTGAGAAGAACCCTGGTCCTAGACGTGTCTACCTCTCCAGGTTCTATTAGTGAGCCAGGCTGGTTGGTCAATCATCATGTGATTGTCCTGTAAAAAGTACAAGACACAGGTTCACGTATCAATTACCGAGTCTGTCATAGAGGGTTGAAATGGTTTCAAGCTGTCATCAGCTTGATCTATGATTCTATGATTCTAACTTCCAAATTCAAATCCTTGTATGAGGGGCTTTTTTTTTAGATGTTACCTCTCCCTCTTTAGATCCCACTATGCTTCAATGCCCTGGCCAAAAGACAATGAGGTGGCTGCTCCTAGCTTTCTGACAGTTATAGTCTTGATGTAGCCACAAGGAGGTGTTCATGTGTAGCTGAAGTGTGCTCACCCTCTGACTTTCCTTTCCTCCCTCTCTGTAGACAAATCATTTGGTCTCCAGTTGGTGGCACCTCTGACAGCATGATTGAGATTAGAAATTTGCCTTTTGAGGAAATCAAAGCCCTGAAACACATGTCTGTGTCATGATGTATTGGAGATTACTGCTCTACCTCAAAAGAGCAGATATGACATTAAAAAGTAGGTGCTTTAAGTAGACTTAAAATTTTTATGAGAACTAATAAAATCAGCAGTGTCACAATTATATTTATGTGTTTTTTCTTTGGTATTTGTCCTGTGAAAAGTACAAGATGGAACAGTCGGCGTACATTTCTTAGTTTACACTAGCAGTGCTGGGCCTTGCCCACCAGCTAATCATGCAAACTGGGACATTTTGGGCAATGCACATGTAATTTCCTGATATAATCATTCGACAGGCAAATTTGGAAAACCCATTATTGTATCTGTATAACCTGTTAGGGTAGTAAGTGGCACCTTACCTGTTACAGATTCATCCAGTCTGCTGTCCCACACAGTGGGAGTGATTCTACTAGTAGGATTTTAAATTTTAAGTCTTTCTCTAAAATGTAAAGCTAAGTTCAAGTTTTGCTTTAAATTGTCATTAGAACTTATGTCTGAGACCAGATGAAATAGGCTGAGTCTGATGGATTTGTTTGTTTGTTTTAGCACTTACTTTTAGAGTTTTCTTTTGCAGTTCTCCTAAACAGTACTGACCACAACTGTGCAGCAATTGTGACACCTGGGTGCATCTAAGGGAAAACTTTTATTTTTAACACTTTGCAATTTTAAAATTATTTTAAAAGATGCCGGCTCCTCTTCAGAGACGTGGAGCTTTGTGGTGCAAGTTATTTTCATTATGTATATCGGTCTGAAGTCAAGGCCTTGGTAGAGGCATGCAGAGCAAAGGAGAGCACAGTTCTACAGGTACTATAGTTGCAGCTTGGTGGGGAGTGATATCTGGGTTTGAAGAGATTCCTAAATGCAATTACCAATTTCTAAAATGTGGGGATTGAAATCACTGGCAGAGGCATTGTATCACCTAAGTCACCCAAGGCCTTATTCATCATTGTTCCCAAGTGTGGCTTTAATGGATTGCCATGTACTGTAAGACCGCTGTTGTAATTTAGGAACCACTACAGTTCAAATGGCTAGAAAAGCAGTGTGCTGCACTGTCCGCTGAGTGTTTAAATTGTCATTTACAAATGGTGTGCACCAAAATTAGAATAACTATATGCTACGCCTCAGAAGTGGGATATGGTTTTTTGGAGTGTTCCATTGATTACCCATTCTGTAACATGTTATAGGGAAGGAGGTGACTAATGGAGGCCAAGAACTGTCCCTTAGTGAGTCAATTTGTGGGATGCACTACCTGTTAATTTGTTTTACAGCACCAGTTGGAGTACAGGTTCCACTCCCTTTTGGACTTGTGGAAAAAAAGGAGGGAGTGTTAAACTACAAGTGTTTGTGTTTTGTTTCCTCTGAAGGAGAATGGTATTAATAATGCCAATCACTGATAAAGCGAACAGATGGAGGAAGGGGGAACTCCTTCAGAGGCCATTCTGAACCTGTTTCCGATCAGGAGTCTCCTAGATTTTTTTTGTTACTTTTAGAAAATGAGTTGCTTAGCTTACACTTTCTTTGAATTGGCCTCAGGATTCAGTATCTTCACAAGTTATGGCCTCCTCCACATCGCCTTCATCCTCTGTGTTAGGCGATGGCTTCAGCGTATCGGAGCTGACCTCGCTGGCAACTGCTGGAAGATGCCCCCGCACGGGTACTGGGGGCGCAAATGTGCTCACAAATGGAGTCGTTTGCTAATTTGGCCGAGGGGCTGGAGGTAGATGAATGGTGCCAGAAACCAAATCAACATCTTCTGGAATTCACTTTTCTCGGGTGAACAAAGTAAGAGACAGAACAGGTTTATTTTACCTCTTTGTTAGAAAGCATATTTCTTGATTTTTTTGGGCACTCAGGAGGCACAAGGTAAACACTCCTGCTCCTCCCAGCTCCATATTCAGGTAAGTTACTTACCTTCTTGGTTAACAGGCATTCAGTAGGGCTAGTTTTCCTGAGTGCAGCTCACAATGGGAAAACCAATATTGGAGAGGGGTAATCAAGCAGGCATTAGGTCCCTTATTTACAAATGTAAAGGGCCTAATGCTTGCTTCAAGATGGCAGTAGACCCTGGGGTAGCAGCAGCTACCCAGGCACTTGATGAAGAGAGGGGGCCTACTAGTGGCCTCCTCTCCTTCCATAATGGCCCCAGAAACTCGCCTAGTGAAGGCCTCAGTCCAGTCTGGAAGCATGCCCTGCATCCTTAAAGATCCCCAACCCAGGAAAATGGGCCAAGATCATGATCAGGCAGCAGGTAGGACTCCCGCCCCATTACAATACCACCAAGGAAAGGGAAATCCAGTCCTAAATATCTCTAATTCCAAAGTATTTCTGTATTTTTGACAAAACGTTTCCAGTATTAAATTAAAAATTTGATCCAGAGTATGTCACTATTCAGACTGTTTATATATGTGGTTTGAAAACCTTTATTTTATGATTCTGAAAGGCATGGATTTACTGCCACCACTTGTTGGCAAAGCGCAACTACATCATAGGCATCATTACCATTTATGATAAATATTGCCTAGGACACAGCAATCTCCTTGTTGCTTCAACGCTGGAACACTGTTTCAAAACTGACTCCGTTTAACCATTACTTATCAGTGTTTTTCAATCACATCCTGTTGCCACGTTTTAGTTTTTAAAAACATTCTAGTTAGAGATAATCTTGGAACCAACATTTTGTTTGGACAATCTCCACATGAAGTTTTACCCCAATAACATAACAAATGGGGATGTCTACCTACAGTGCACTGACCACATTTATGATGTTACCAATGTTGAGAAAAAAGGCCCCTCTTTTTAAAAGTAGCATTAATTAAATCAGTTGCTCATAGATGCCAACATTGAAAACATCAAAATACTGAGATTGTTATCACTACAAAAATGGAAGGACTTGCCAACAGCCCATTAATAGGGGGCACCTTTTCTCATACCTCATTACTTTTCTCAAAACTTTTCATACTTGCATGTAATTTTTACACATTTGCAGCAAAAACAGTTGACCCTTTGGTCCTCCTCCTCTCGGTACAGACTGTGACGGTCTTCCGTATTAGGTTTACAGCAGGGGCTATATTCCCCCTACCAAAAAAAAAGAATATATATGAAACTGAGCCCAACAAAAATCTATCTATTAATAAAAATCTAATCTCATATTGTTAAAAGAATTCCTGGATATAGACTCAGTTCTTTTTCCTAAGGAGTACCTTCATCTCTTGAATTATACATTATAAAGGAGGATGAAATTATTATATATTTTATCATTTAAAAAAGTAAAAAATAATGCTGTCTGGTTTTAGTATTGGCGATTTGGCCAAGTTTTGCTATTTTCTATTTGTCTGCACTGTAAAATTGAAGATACTAAAATGTTTTTATCCCCGGGATACCATAGATGGAGGTCATTCGGCCCATCCTGCCTTTTCCGCCTCTTTGTTGGAGCAATCCACTCTATACAATGCCATAAAGTGGAAATTCATGCATGGACCAGGTTTCATCAATTTACACAGAATCATAGAATCATAGAAAATTTAAGGCACAGGAGGCCATTTGGCCCATCGTGTCCTCGCTGGCCGAAAATGAGCCACCCAGCCTAATCCCACTTTCCAGCACTTGGTCCGTAGCCATGTAGGTTACGGCACTTCAGGTGCACATCCAGGTACTTTTTAAATGAGTTGAGGGTTTCTGCCTCTACCACCCTTTCAGGCAGTGAGTTCCAGACCCCCACACCCTCTGGGTGAAAAGATTTTTCACGGCTCCCCTCTAATCCTTCTACCAATCATTTTAAATCTTTGCCCCCTGGTTATTGACCTCTCTGCTAAGGGAAATAGGTCCTTCCTATCTACTATATCTAGGTCCCTCATAATCATGTACAGCTCAATTAAATCACCCCTCAGCCTCCTCTGTTCCAAGGAAAACAATCTTTCCTCATAGCAAAAATTATCCAGTCCTGGCAACATCCTCCTAAATCTCCTCTGTACCCTCTCTAGTGCAATTACATCCTTCCTGTAATGTGGTGCCCAGAACTCTACCCAGTACTCAAGCTGTGGCCTAACTAGTGTTTTATACTGTTCCAGCATAACCTCCCTGCTCCTATATTCTCTGCCTCAGCTAATGAAGGAAAGTATTCCATATGCCTTCTTAGCCACCTTTTCCACCTGTCCTGCTACCTTCAGAGATCTGTGAACATGCACTCCAAGATCCCTCACTTCCTCTACACCTCTAAGTATCCTCCCATTTATTGTGTATCCCCTTGACTTGTTTGCCCTCCCCAAATGCATTACCTCACATTTCTCTGGATTGAATTCCATTTGCCACTTTCTGCCTACCTGACCAATCCATTGATATCTTCCTGCAGTCTACAGCTTTCCTCCTCACTATCAACCACATGGCCAATTTTTGTATCATCTGCAAACTTCTTAATCATGTCCCATACATTTAAGTCTAAGTCACTGATATATACCACAAAAAGCAAGGGACCCAGTACTGAGCCCTGCGAAACCTCACTGGAAACATCCTTCCAGTCAAAAAACACCCGTTGACCATTACCCTTTGCTTCCTGCCACTGAGCCAATTTTGGCTCCAACTTGCCACTTTCCCTTGGATCCCATGGGCCCGTACTTTTTGACCAGTCTGCCATGTGGGACCTTGTGAAAAGCCTTGCTAAAATCCATGTTTTACATTTATTATACTTTATTGCAAATAGAAAATAACTTGCATTTATATATTGGCTTATTACATCTTCAGTATGTCCAAACGGGTTTTGCAGCCAATGAATTACCTTTGATGTGCAGTCACTGTTAAATAGGAAAATGTAACAGCCAATATGCGCAGGCTGAAGTCCCACAAACATCAATGAGATGACCAGTTAATGTTTTTTGTGGTGTTGGTTCAGAGGTATATTAGCCAGGACACTAGAAGCACTCCTTATATTTTTCAAATAGTACTATGTAACCAGTTAACTATGATCAGAGCAATACTATATAAACCAAAAAGACTTTATAGTCTGATTCCAAAAGCACTTTTTTTTCTGTACAAAATACAGTAGAACTACTTTAATAATTTGTCAGAGAGTGTACACATTTCCTCTCAGTGTGGTCTGGTTACCTATTTAGAATTATAGAATCATAGAATGATTACAGCACAGCCCATTGAGCTCATGCCAGCTCTTTGTAAGAGCAATCCAGTTAGTCCCATTCCGCTCACTTTCCCCGTGGCCTTGCAAATTTTTTCCCTTCAAGTATTTATCCAATTCCTTTTGAAAGCCTCGATTGAATCTGCTTCCACCACCCTTTCAGACAGCGCATTCCAGAACATAACTACTCGCTGCGTAAAAAAGTTTTTCCTCATGTCTCCTTTGGTTCTTTTGCCAATCACCTTAAATCTGTGTTCTCCGGTTCTCGACACTTCCGCCAATGGGACAGTTTCTCTTTATTTACTTTATCTAAACCCTTCATGATTTTGAACACTTCTATCAAATGTCTATTAATTTAACTGAAGTCCCTCATCCCTGGAATTATTCTAGTAAATCTTTTCTGCACCCTCTCTAAGGTCTTCACATAAAGTGCGGTGCCCAGAATTGGACACAATACTCCAGCTGTGGCCAAACCAGTGTTTTATAAAGTTTCAACATTGCTTCCTTGCTTTTGTACTCTATGCCTCTATTTATAAAGCCCAGGATCCCGTATGCTTTTTTTAATCACTTTCTCAACCTTTCCTGCCACCATCAAAGATTTGTGCACATATACCCCCAGATCTCTCTGATCCTATACCCCCTTTAGAATTGTACCATTTATTTTATATTGCCTGTCCTCATTCTTCCTGCAAAATGTACCACTTCGCACTTCTCTGCGTTAAATTTCATCTGCCATGTGTCCACCCATTCCACCAACCTGTCCATGTCCTCTTGAAGTCTAATACTATCCTCCTCACTGTTTACCACACTTCCAGGTTTTGTGTCATCTGCAAATTTTGAAATTGTGCCCTATACGCCTAAGTCCAAGTCATTAATATATATCAAAAAATCAGTGGTCCTAGTACCACCCACTGTACAGCTTCCTCCAGTCCGAAAAACAATTGTTCACCACTACTCTCTGTTTCCTGTCATTTAGCCAATTTTGTATCCATGCTGCCACTGCCACTTTTATTCCATGGGCTTCAATTTTGCTGACAAGCCTATTATGTGGCACTTTATCAAACGCTTTTTGAAAGTCTATATACATAACATCAACCGCATTGTCCTCATCAACACTCTCTGTTACCTCATCAAAAAACTCAATCACGTAAGTTAGTTAAACACAATTTGCCCTTAACAAATCTATGATGGCTTTCCTTTATTAATCCAGACTTGTCCAAATGACTATTCATTTTGTACTGGGTTATCATTTCTAAAAGCTTCACCACCACAGAGGTTAAACTGACTGGCCTGTAATTGCCTGATTTATCCTTACAAGAGCAGGTCAGAGGCTGGGTATTCTGCGGCGAGTGACTCACCTCCTGACTCCCCAAAGCCTATCCACCATCCACAAGGCACAAGTCAGGAGTGTGATGGAATACTCTCCACTTGCCTGGATGAGTGCAGCTCCAACAACACTCAAGCAGCTCGACACCATCCAGGACAAAGCAGCCCACTTGATTGGCACCCCATCCACCACCCTAAACATTCACTCCCTTCACCAATGGCGCACCGTGGCTGCAGTGTGTACCATCCACAGGATGCACTGCAGCAACTCGCCAAGGCTTCTTTGACAGCACCTCCCAAACCCACGACCTCTATCACCTAGAAGGACAAGAGCAGCAGGCACATGGGAACAACACCACCTGCATGTTCCCCTCCAAGTCACACACCATCCTGACTTGGAAATATATCGCCGTTCCTTCATCGTTGCTGGGTCAAAATTCTGGAACTCCCTTCCTAACAGCACTGTGGGAGAACCTTCATCACACAGACTGAAGTGATTCAAGAAGGCGGCTCACCACCACCTTCTCAAGGGCAATTCGTGATGGGCAACAAATGCTGGCCTCGCCAGCAACGCCCACATCCCATGAACGAATAAAAAAAAAACCTTCCTTGAACTAGGATGTAACATTTGCAATTCTCCAGTCCTCAGGCACCACCCCCAGTGTGTGCATGTGTCCATCTGGACCACGGGGTCATTTCCAAGAGCAAAAAGAAAACCCCCAGTGGTTGCAGTGACTGAGGGCAAAACTGGGTCCAAATCTCCAGGATCAGCTGGAAGGTTGTAGGACTGGTGGGAACTTGTCAACCGCTCGCTTTCTCTCACATATATCATTTTACAATTAAAGCTCCACTTAAAATTTACTTATGAACACCATAGCCCCACCGGTATGGATATGGAGGAGGGGGGGGGAATGGGGGCAGAGAGAGAGAGAGAGAGGATATAACGCAGCCGGATGTGATCATTTAACCTTCCGGGCTTGCCTTGTGCTCGATGTATGAGGATGGCGACTGTGGTCGAAGATGTGCTGGCTGCAGTGGAGCGGGCGGAGGCGGAGCGCCTCAAGTGTATCAGTGTTGAGAAGGAACTGGAGCTGGAGTTCGATCTGGGGAATCTCGCGGCGCTCGACACAAACGCTCCGAACGTTCGCGACTTCCGACAGAACCCCGAGGAGTTCCTCCGTTCTCTGGCGCGGGACAACACGCAGCTGCTCATCAACGCCATCTGGAAACTGCCCACCGAGCGGGTGCAGGAGGTGATCGTGGCCAAACTGCCCGAGCCCACTACACGCATCCCCCGGGAAAAAGCTCTGCCCAAACCCCGGCCGCCCACCCGCTGGGAAGAGTTCGCCAAACTCAAGGGGATCCAGAAGAAAAAGAAAACCAACTTGGTCTGGGACGAGGAGAAGAAAGAATGGAGGCGCCGCTGGGGCTACAAGCGAGCCAACGATGAGACCAAAGAGTGGGTTATTGAAGTGCCCGAGAAGGCAGATCCCAATGAGGATCAGTTTACAAAACGTGTTAAAGCCAAAGATGAAAGGGTGGCAAAGAACGAGCTGAACAGGCTGCGCAATATCGCCAGAGCTCAGAAGATTAAAGTGCCAGGCTTGGGACTCACCCCGACCGATCAGCCAAGCAAGACTGAACTAGGAAAAGCCATTCACGTGGCTAAGTCCTCCACAGCTTCAGTTGGCAAATTCCAAGATAAGTTACCTAAAGAAAAGGAACTGAGAAATGCTGGCAAGAAGAGGAAGTTCCAGCCACTGATTGGAGATTTTTCAGCAGAGAGGCAGAAACAGCTGGAACTTTTAAAAATCATGTCGAGCAAGAAACCTAAACTGGACCTCACAAAGGCTGTAAATAGGCAGCTTCGCGAAGATGATCAGGAGCAGGCGGCAAAGCGAAAGAAAATGGCAAAAGGCAGAAAAGGAGGAAAAGGTCACGATCGGAAATCTGCTATGAAACAGAGAGGAAAGAGAAAATGATCCAAATAGAACTGCTGTTTAAATACTGTACTTTTGACTTCAAAGAACATTCTAGTTATGAGAAATACCCAGTCCTTCGAAATTTGTCCTGACAGCTTTGTTTTTCATGAAGTTAAAATAAAATAAACTATATTGTATTTCATGTGTATCTGTGTGTAAATATACATGAGAGGGTGGAGGATTATAAATTGTGCGGGAAATGACTTGTGTTTGTACCCACATAGCCAATTTTCTTTCATGTGTAGTTAGTTCAAGGCTTGTTAGTGTATCCCCGCATATAGCTACCAAAAGGGCCACATATTTAAAACTTTAAACCATGTGGGACATCCAGTTATAATAACAAACAACTCCTCTGAAGATTGTTTTTGCCTTTTGAAACAATGGGTATATAATACAAGAGGATCCCTTTCCATGTGAACTGGCAGCCATGTATCGGTAGGGGGGAGCCATTTATCCTTGGGAGTTTTTTTTATGTGGTGCATAGTCATATTTTAAAAATTCTGCTCTTGGTAATTTTAAAGATGATAGTCTCAAAGCATTTCTAAAGATGAAAGGACTAAGATATGAGAGCTTCCCCACCATTCTCTTTGTTTTTGTTGTAAGCATTCTACTTTAAAATGGCCCACAGTACAAAACTGACCATAATTCAGAACCAAATTTTCCATTTTCATTTGCTTGCCAAGCCACAGCCAAAACCAAACTGAGAGATTACATAAAGGGCAGTGGGCACTTCTCACAGGGCACGTTCTAAACTCAGCTCAGCATCAACATTTCTAAACCATTCCTTGGGCACAGACTCAATAAAGGAGAGTTTTCATAGAATGATAGAAATCACAGTACAGGAAGAGGCCATTCATCCACCAGCGCTGGCGTGTTCTCCTGTAACCCTATTGCCCCTAAATCCTTTTATATTCTTTTCAAATACTTATCCCATTCCTTTTTAAGTGATGTTCTACTCTTTGCTTCATAGCAACTTGTGAAACATCCTATGGTCTAATAGCCCACAGTTCAAAAACTTTCCTTCTCTCTGCCTGTGAGAATCATCGGCCTAGTTCCCCATTTTCCCACCAGTGGAAACAATCTCTCACTATTTACCCACTATTTTGCCTTCAGCTTCCTAGGCCCTATGCTCTGAATTCCATCCCCAAACCTCTGCCTCTATCTCCCTTTCTTCCTTTAAAACCCACCTCTGACCAAGCTTTTGGTCACCCTGCATAATATCCCCTTTGACTTGCCATCCATTTATTTTCATACATCTCTGAAGTGCTGTTTTTATGTTTGTTTTTTATGTTAAAGGTGCTGTATAAATGCAAATAATTGTTGCTTGTCCAATTAGGACCATCCTATCTGGTAAGGCATTGGCTTGCAGGGTTATTTGGAGCTGAGGGAAGAATCCTAAATCCCAGTGACCGAACAGTGAACCTGACCAGTTACTGAATCATCAACTGTACCCTTGAATACTTTGTGCCAGGCTCAAGTATCAGATTACTGAATCTGCCACAGAGGGTTGCCTCAGTTCCAATCATCCAACACCTGGTGTGTCATCTTGGAGCCAACCTAACTCCAGGGACACTGCTTACCTCTCCCTAAGGAAGATAGTCTATATTTGGTCATGCTTTACATTTATGATTGTTCTTCATGAGAGAACTCCACCAATTTTATAGTCTAAATGTCCAAATACTGGTTTTCAACTGTGTAACTCCCATCAACAATGAAAAGTTATAAGCATAAATAGTTGATAACTATGGGTCTCATCTTTACACATGCACATTAATGTTACACTGTTCCACCACTTATGCCATCGAGTCACAGAGTAAAATTTCTGGACCTCAATTAAGTATTTTTACACGCCCTTCCCCAGCACCTTCCTGTGCAAATGCAAGAGATGCAACACCCGCACTTTCACCTCCTCCTACACCAAAGTCCAGAGCCCCAAATACTCCTTTGTGACACAGTAATTTACGTGTACTTCCTCTGGTATACTGTAGTCACTGCTTACAGAATGGTCCCTCTACACTGGGGAGACTAAATTGTTGATTAGATGACTGCCCAACAGCTCCATTCTGTCCGCAAGTCACTGGTTGGGCGTCAGCTGCAGTATTGTGTTGAATTCTGGGCACCATTCTGAGGATAGCTCAGAATACTTTCTAAATGGCGAAAAGCTAGAAACAGTGGAGGTCCAAAGAGACTTAGGGGTCCATGTACATAGATCATTAAAATGTGATGGACAGGTACAGAAAATAATCAAAAAGGCTAATGGAATGCTAGCCTTTATATCTAGAGGATTAGAATGCAAGGGGGTAGAAGTTATGCTACAGCTATACAAAGCTCCGGTTAGACCACACCTGGAGTACTGTGTTCAGTTCTGGACACCGCACCTTAGGAAAGACATATTGGCCTTGGAGGGAGTGCTGCGTAGATTTACTAGAATGATATCTGGACTTCAAGGGTTAAATTACAAGGAGAGATTACACAAGCTAGGGTTGTATTCCCTAGAATTTAGAAGATTAAGTGGTGATTTGATCAAAGTTTTCAAGATATTTACTAACTTGAGTGAGTTTTTTGATGAGGTAACAGAGAGGGTCAATGAGGGCAATGCAGTTGATGTGTAATTGAACTTCCAAAAGGCATTTGATAAAGTGCCGCATAATAGGCTTGTCAGCAAAGTTGAAGCCCATGGAATAAAAGGGGCAATGGCAGCATGGATACGAAATTGGCTAAGTAACAGGAAACAGAGTGGTGGCGAACGGTTGTTTTTCGGACTGGAGGGAGGTATACAGTGGTGTTCCCCAGGGGTCGGTACTAGGACCATTGCATTTCTTGATATATATTAATGACTTGGACTTGGGTGTACAGGGCACAATTTCAAAATTTGCAGATGACACAAAACTTGGAAGGATAGTGAACAGTGAGGAGGATAGTGATAGACTTCAAGAGGACGTTGACAGGCTGGTGGAATGGGTGTACACGTGGCAGATGAAATTTAATGCAGTAAAGTGTGAAGTGATACATTTTGGTAGGAAGAACAAGGAGAGGCAATATAAACTAAATGGTACAGTTCTTAAAGTGGTGCAGGAACAGAGAGACTTGGGGGTATATGTGTACAAATCATTGAAGTCGGCAGAGCAGGTTGAGAAAGCGGTTAAGAAGGCATACAGGATCCTGGGCTTTATAAATAGGGGCATAGAGTAAAAGCAAGGAGGTTATGATGAACCTTTATAAAACACTGCCTCAGCCACAAGTGGAGTATTGTGTCCAGTTCTGGGCACCGCATTTTGGGAAGGATGTGAAGGCCTTAGAGAGGGTGCAGAAGAGATTTAATAGAATGATTCCAGGGATGACGGACTTCAGTTACGTCGATAGACAGGAGAAGCGGGGTTTGTTCTCCTGGAGCAGAGAAGGTTGAGAGGAGATTTGATAGGGGTATTCAAAATCATGAAGGTGTCTAGACAGAGTAGATAGAGAGAAACTGTTCCCATTGGCGAAGGGGTCAAGAACCAGAGGACATAGAATTAAGGTGATTGGAAAAAGAACCAAAGGCGACATGAGGAAAACTTTTTTACGCAGTGAGTGGTTATGATCTGAAATGCACTGCCTGAGGGGGTGGTGGAAGCAGATTCAATCGTGGCTTTCAAAAGGGAACTGGATAAGTACTTGAAGGGAAAAAATTTTCAGGGCTACGGGGATAGGGCAGGGGAGTTGGACTAGCTGAATTGCTCTTGCATTGAGCCAGCACGGACCCGATGGACCGAATGGCTTCCTTCCTTGCTGTAACCATTCTATGATTCTATGATTAAGGGGAACTGATAGAGTAGATAGAGAGAAACTATTTCCGCTGGCTGGGGAGTATTGGACGAGGGGACATGGCCTAAAAATTAGAGCCAGGACTTTCAGGAGTGAAGTTCTACACGCAAAGGGTGGTCGAAGTTTGGAAAACTCTTCCACAAACGGCAGTTGATGCTAGCTCAATTGTTAATTTTAAATCTGAGATTGATAGATTTTTGTTAATTAAAGGTATTAAGGGATATAGGGATAAGGCAGGTATATGGAGTTAGGTCGCAGATCAGCCATGATCTCATTGAATGGCAGAACAGGCTCAAGGGGCTAAATGGCCTACTCCTGTTCCTATGTTCCTATGAAGGATGTCAAGGCCTTGAAGAGGGTGCAGAGGAGATTTACTAGAATGCTACCAGGGATGAGGGACTTCAGTTATGTGGAGAGATTAGAGAAGCTGGGATTGTTCTCCTTAGAACAGAGGAGGATAAGGGCAGATTTAATAGAGTTGTGAAAGGTATTGATAGAGTAAATAAGGAGAAATTGTTTCCACTGGCAGGACGGTCGGTAATCAGAGGACACAGATTTAAACTAATTGGCAAAAGATCCAGAGGGGAGATGAGGGGAATTTTTTTTTTGCAGCAAGTTGTTATGATCTGGAATGCATTGACTGAAAGGGTGGTGGAAGTAGGTTCAACAGTAACTTTCAAAAGAGAATTGGATATATATTTGAAAAGGAGAAATTTGCAGGACTATGGGGAAAGAGCAGGGGAGTGGGACTAATTAGATAGCTCTTTCAAAGAGCTGGCACAGGCACGATGGGCTGAATGGCCTCCTTCTGTGCTGTATAATTCTATATTTCTAAGTGCAACTCTGCGCTACCTGTGCCTCATTACTTTAACTCCCACCCCTATTCCCACCTTTCTGTCATTGGCCGCATATACTGTTCCGATGAAGCTGAATTCAAGCTTCAAAAACAATAACTCAAATTTCTTCAATTCACCCTGCAACCCTTTTGACTGAACATTGTCTTTGGTAATGTTAGTCTTCAGCTATAATCTCATTTTCAAACCTGTTATGACTTCACACCTGACTCTCACATTTTCCATGGTTTACATGGCACTGCAGTTGTAAATTCACAAGCTTTCGGAGACTTCCTCCTTCCTCATTACCTGAGGAAGGAGGAAGTCTCCGAAAGCTTGTGAATTTAAAATAAAATTGCTGGACTATAACTTGGTGTTGTAAAATTGTTTACAATTGTCAACCCCAGTCCATCACCGGCATCTCCACATCACTGCAGTTGTAGTGTGTGAACTCTTCATTACTTACAAAACGAAAACGTTCATGAATTTTCAAAAATGGTATCTGAAATAAAGCACTGTTATCCATGAAACATTCAAAATTTACAGTTTAATACTGTGATACTGTCGATTTTCAGAGTTATTAGATGCCTTTGCAGTACACATTATTTGGTTTCGCTGGGCACCGGCTAAATTTGTGTATTTCAGTAAGTTGTAAGACCTCAGCTGAGTGCTGAGCCAGGAGTAGTGCGGCTCCGCATTCTTCTATATCAGGGGCTGCAGCGTCTACGCAGCAAGTGCGGGTGACCTACAATCGCATTGAAATTACAACTTCCAGAAGCCGGTGTTCTTGAGCAATGACATCTTTGTCTGCAGTGGTGGAAATCCACTATAATGCCCAAAGCATTATAGTGGATTTCCCATTTTCTCACATTTCCCCAGTGCTCCCACTTGCTTAGCCACCTATACACCTTTTGTTTCTTTAAAGACTAAAGACTTGTTTGACTAAAGTGATCTGTTACATTATTCCACTCATAATTCCTCTCTGGGTTTGTCTATCTATCTACCTATATATATATTTCTCCCTTCCCCTTTTCTGATTGTATTAATATGCCTGTCCAATTTTTATTTTGCTGTTTTGAAGGATCTGCATCTGAAACACTAACCTGTCTCTTCTCTCCACTGATGCTGACTGACCCGCTTTGTGTTTTCTGCATTTTCCATTTTATTTCCGATTTCCAGCATCTGCAGCTTTTTTTACTTTTTGCATTAATTACTTTTCTAGTGTGGTCACTGTTGTGATGTAGGCAAATGTGGCCAGTTTACACAAAGGAAAGCCGTTTTTGGTTGAGGAGGAATACTGGCCAGGTCACTGGGCAAATTCCTTGCTCTTCTTCAAATTGCATGATGGTATCATTTACATCTCATTCAAAAATGGCAACTCCAACAGTTTAGCACTTCAGTACTACACTGAAGTGTCAACCTAGATTATGTGCTTAAATCCTGGAGTGTGGCTTCAGTTCTTAACTTTCTGACTCGGAGATGAGAGTGCTACCAATTGAGCAAAGCTGACGCTCAGATTTCTGTTCTTGAATTTATGATACATATTGCTCAAGTGTGTAAGTGCTGTTTGAGTAAATAAGGAGAAACTGTTTCCAGATAGGAGGGTTGGTAACCAGAGGACACAGATTTAAGAAAATTGGCAAAAGAACCAGAGGGGAGATGAGTAGAATTTTCTTTTTACACAGTGAGTTGTTATGACCTGGACTGCACTGTCTGGAAGGTTGATGGAAGCGGATTCAATAATAACTTTGAAAAGAGAATTGGATATATACTTGAAAAGGAAAATTTTGCAGGGCTATGGGGAAAGAGCAGGGGTGTGGGACTAATTGGATAGCTCATTCAAAGAGCCCGCATAGGCACGATGGGGCGAATGGCCTCCTTCTATGCTGTAAAATTCTAGGATTTTGTTTTGTGCTAATAGATGGATGTCAACAAATGACGCTGCTGAGATTTTAAAGATGTAACAATAATATGGTTAAAGATATGTTTATTTTGTGCTGGGATGTTTGTCATTCCTCCCTATCCCATAGTTCTCCACTGTCTAACCCATAGTTCACTGTCTAAAATTCATGGCTGGTCGGGAGAGAGTCGTTGGCTTGTTGAAACAGCTGCAACAGGCGTCGTAAGTAACCAAGGCCAAACCAAATAGAATTTACTTTTAAAGGGGATTGGGGATCCGATCTCTCCCTTATTCACGTCGCTGCTGCTAATGGCACGGAGCGGCTTTGATCGTCAGTCCTGGGATCAGCAAGTGGTCGCTGTCCTGTGAGGTTTCCCAGCCAACGACCTGTGGTTCTCGGCAGCGGCAGACGATCCAGGCTCCTATCCCAGTCCGCGATCACGAACACCCCGACCCTGAGCTGCACCCCACATCTGCCTGCTTTGGGCATTATAGTGGATTTCCACCACTGCAGACAAAGATGTCATTGCTCAAGAACACCGGCTTCTGGAAGTTGTAATTTCAATGCGATTGTAGGTCACCCGCACTTGCTGCGTAGACGCTGCAGCCCCTGATATAGAAGAATGCGGAGCCGCACTACTCCTGGCTCAGCACTCAGCTGAGGTCTTACAACTTACTGAAATACACAAATTTAGCCGGTGCCCAGCGAAATCAAATAATGTGTACTGCAAAGGCATCTAATAACTCTGAAAATCGACAGTATCACAGTATTAAACTGTAAATTTTGAATGTTTCATGGATAACAGTGCTTTATTTCAGATACCATTTTTGAAAATTCATGAACGTTTTCGTTTTGTAAGTAATGAAGAGTTCACACACTACAACTGCAGTGATGTGGAGATGCCGGTGATGGACTGGGGTTGACAATTGTAAACAATTTTACAACACCAAGTTATAGTCCAGCAATTTTATTTTAAATTCACAAGCTTTCGGAGACTTCCTCCTTCCTCATTACCTGAGGAAGGAGGAAGTCTCCGAAAGCTTGTGAATTTACAACTGCAGTGCCAGTGCTAAGCAGTTTTACTTAACAATGACCATTCAGTTATAACATAGACATGGGCATAGGCAGGGGGGTGTTCAGGGTGTTCAAACACTACCCCCCATCCTCGCAATTTCTATGATTTTTTCTATCAGACCATTCCTTTTGAAAGTAGGTCCCTTAGATCACTTGGTAGAACACAAACAACTGATGTTCTTCCAGAGCTAATCAGCTCCGCCAGTGAAAACTGATTAGCTAGGCTTGCTTTTTTTAATGTTCACCGGGATATTGTGAATAGTAGCCAAGTTACTGATAAACTAGCGACACATAGCTGCACTTTGACTTTGTGTTTTTGTCCCACTATACTTGTGTTATACAAATAGAAACATTATTACTTCCATTAATCTAACAATTCAAATAAAGCAAATAATAACATTTCTATTTGAACCTTATTGTGAAATTTCTATTTGAAGAATAGACCTTTTGAGGTAGTTTTTTTTGGTCTAGCAAGCTCATATCCTAACAACTGCCTCCCCCCCTCCGAAAAAACCTGCCTAAGCCACTGAATGTAGATGCAGTCTGAATCGACTGAAAATTGGAGTGAAGTGGAGTGAGACTCCTTGGAGGAGAGTCTTGCTCTGCTTCACATTGGAGTTTGGACCTTCACACCCAATTTACACATAACAAGTTTAGTGTTGATGCAAACCTGAAAGTGCTTTACACTAATACTGAACTTGTGTAAATGCTCCCTAAGTCACTGGTATCCTTACACAGTATCTGATACAATTAAATACAGTATGGTTTAAGAACAATTATTAGCAGCAGTTTTTGTAATTTTTTTATACTAGCTGTAGTAGAGAAGTAGTCTGATTTGAATATCTTTTGTTATTTGACTAGATGTCGATGTCCTGCTCACTCTCACACTTACTCACAAGGTAATGCTCTGTTATCATTAAATGATTAATTATTGTGATCCTTGCAGAAGGTGACAATAGAATATGAGTTGGTGGTAAATAATTCTTAATTCTAGTTAAAATTTCTTTCAGCAGTCAAGTAGAAACCTACAGAGCAGTTAAAACGCAGGCAGTTGAGTTCAAGAGTACAAAGTTGTGTAAGTGACTGGATCCATATTTACAAAAGTAAATAGTTACAAGTGTTCTGGTGTAAACCTGACTGAACTGCAAGAGGAGTTTGAAGCTTTAAATTCAATAAAAGTTGTTAAATTTAGGCCTTAGTGTCTCAATCCTGTGGTTTTCTGTGGTAGTGGAACATAAAATTGACCTATAGGTCACAAAGGTGTAAAAGTCATAATCCCTATTATAAAACCTGTGTAAAATTGGATTTAGACATCAAACTTTACAATACTTTAAAGCTTTGAATATATAGTATTATAGTATTACAAGCAGTTTTTTTGTGAATTAATCTCACTGCTTTATGCTGCTGAAATTTAGGAGTCTTATTTAATTTTAAATGGAAAGAAAACTCCATTTATGTTTCAGCACTAACACCTGTTTTTATGAAATCAGATTCAATTGCCTACCTATGTTGTAATTTGAAATTTCTCCATGTATTTAGCAGACAGTGTGATAACATTTGGTATTTAAAATTGACTGATCTCTCCAAAGCAGTTGATGGTTGCTCTCTGTAAGTGGGGAACATCAACTTTGTTGTAACTTTATCTACATACCTGACCAGTCAGTTAGTGTTAGTAACTGTACTGTAGGAACATTCTATGCATTCATCTCAAATTGGTTGAAATCTAGCGGTTTACATTTTTCTGCGGTATTGTGATTGGAAGCTGTGAATGCGATTCAGTGTCGGTGTTTGTGTGTTCCAGCTCCAGGACATGTTACATCCAGAACAACAGACTATGCTTTCGAGGTACAAATATGTCACTTAATGGGCCATGATCTTTCACAACTTAATCATTTGACCAATAATAATGTAAAAAAAATTATAAGAATAAATCACGCATTTTTTCCAAGGCTGACAATCTCTGAGGATGTTGGTTCTATTTCAGATGTCTTGTTCAAGCATCCGATATGGAGAAGGGGTAACAAATGAAGTTGGGATGGTAAGGGTTTGACCTCTAAATATATTTAAAAGCCTTTTTTTTACTTTAATTTCATTCACTAATTTTGCACATCTTTGCAGCAATTCTAGTGGTTCAGTGCATTAAAACATCAACAGACCAGAATAGTTTATGCTCTTGATTCTTTGTTGAGCTAGGAATGGGGTGCAGGCAGGGGAATGAAAGAATATCTTAAACATGGAAGTAAGTCTGTATCTATCCAATGACAACGGCATTGATTTGTCAGACATCTGTTCAGTAAGCACACTGGTGTGATCATCCTAAGCAATGTATAACAAATAAAACAAGCCAAATCTACCAGGATTGTAGAAGTAAACTAAATGGACCTTAGTCTTTTATCAACCAGCAATTCCTATGTTCCTATCAATAGAAAAAAAATCAGTATAGGTTTACTGTAGAGCCCTGGCAAATACACGAGCTGTTCTCTACTAATTGGCTGTTTGGTGTTTGCATGTTTTTCATGTAAAAAAAATTGAAGCTTCTGGTATTTCTATAGGATCTTCAGAATATTGGAGCCAGGAAAGTTTGTGTGATGACTGACAAGAATGTGGCCAACCTTCCTCCTGTTAAGGCTGTCCTGAATTCATTAGTTAAGAATGGAGTGAACTTTCAAGTGTTTGACAAGGTCAGAGTGGAGCCAACAGATTTAAGGTAACCAGCAACTCATTTCAGAGTGTGTTAAAGGAGTGAGGCCTTAATGGTGTTATTGTTGGTGATATCCCTAATATTGCTATTCCACTATTAGCAATCTGGCAATTAAAAATTTCATATACTTTAAAATGAGCACTTTTTTAAGAGAATGACTTCAGTGCTATCCCTTCGGGACAGGCTGAAGAGGCTGCATCTGTGCATTCTTTATCACATGTGGTCAGGCTCCAGAATATAGACATCCCTTCATACAGTGACTGATGTGATGGTCGGGATTCTCTTCCAGGCAATGGAGAATAACAGAAAATGTGGACAGTAGACCTGCTGTTGCCTCACCATCCTGACCAGGATTTCTCTCCCTGGACCCCCACCGGGACCACCGCTGGCCTCTCCTTCCTCACCTGCTGCATGAAAATGGCGGTAGGGGTTCAGGGCCGAGGTCCGCAACGGATTTTTCTTGTGACCACCGCTTCCCAGTGGGAAGGTGGCGGTGGGCCCCAGGAAATGGTGGTACCAGCCCCCATGGAGGACGAGGGGCTTGTTGCGGCCTCCTTTCCTCCGATTCCGCCCTCAGTCTCTGCCAAGACCAAACAAAGCTGCCGCTCCTGCCACTTTAGTTCTGTTGCCCACCCTCTTCTGGTCCAATGGCTAATTCCTTCTTGGCAGCGAGAATCCTGCATTAATAATAAGCCCCAACCCGGGCAAACTGGTTGGAGTTGGGGCAGAATCAGAGGGGTGAGTAGAAGTCCAGCCCCACTGGAACCCTGCCCGAAGAGGATAATCCCAGCCAATAGGCCACTACAGCTGTTCTGGAGAGAGGTACTTGGGGTGTACAACTTTTTTTTAAAAAAGATATTCTCTGGAAGATGAAGGTACATTTTTTTTTCTTAATATTTTTTCAGTTCCTCTCCTGAAGATAGTGATTCACACCAGGGTTCAGTTTCACGTGCACTGGCAATCCTCTGGTAACACACCCAAATTCCCATTGTTCATTGGTAAGCCTTGACAGTGAGTTGGCAAGCTGTTGAAATGTTGTGGGCACATGTGAGCCCAGTCCTGACACCCATGCATGTGCTTTACATTAGCAGTCTCTAAATGGTGATTGGAATGGAAATCCTTGCTGATATTACTTTGTCCTAATCTGAAGATACTGAGGCTGATTATCGTGCCCCTGCTGCTGTCGTGTTGAGATCAGCTAAATCAGCACAGACTAGGGATAAAACTTGGGACCTTTCTGATCTGTAAGGCTCAGTACCATACCTACCAGCACTTACCCATAACTCTCCTGTTTTTAAAAAAGATGTGCTATTTGTTTAATCTTTCAGAGTGTATTACTCTTGACATACAGTTTTGTTTTGAGTTGGTCATTCTGTATTGTTTTTAAACGTTATTAGCTTCAAGGAAGCAATAACATTTGCTAGGCAAGAACAGTTTGATGCCTACGTTGCTGTTGGAGGTGGATCTGTGATGGACACATGTAAAGTGGCTAACCTCTACACCTGCAGTCCTGATGCTGAATTCTTGGACTATGTCAATGCACCAATAGGGAAAGGAAAGCCTGTTACTGTTAGTCTCCGTCCTTTAATAGCAGGTGGGTTCATGCAGAAGATCTTTTCATAATGGAGTTGGTTTGAATTGTGCCATTAATAACTTTCTGTGTGGCATACGAACTGTGACCACAGTCTGCAAATAGATTGTTTTGTTTGGAGGCGGCTCAGTAATATGGCTCACTATAAGTGTAAGGAATCTTACAACACCAGGTTCAGACAGGTCTGAACACCAACGACACCTTTGATTGGTGTGATGGTGTCCCAGCCTAATATAAGATATGCGATTTGAGAACCTCTCATTCACTACTCACCTGACGAAGGAGATAATCTACGAAAGCTTGTGATTTTAAAATAAAATTGTTGGACTATAACCTGGTGTTGTAAGATTCCTTACATTTGTCCACCCCAGTCCATCACCGGCATCTCCAGATCATCACTATAAGTGAGAAGTGTTGATTGGCACTAATTGACTGTATGACTGTACCAAGTGCAATCATTTAAAAATATATATATATATTGATTGATTTAAATATTTGAGAATATTTAGATCATCATAAAAAGACTCGGTTTCTTTATCAGCAAAGTGCCATTTGTTACCGCTGTAAATAACCTATACTTTTGATTAATCATTTATTAGAATGTATAATCTATTATAATTATATAGTTGGTATATTCTTAATTGCCAACATCTGATTTGATTTTTTTTCCTTCATCTCTTAGTGAAACTGCAAAATGTGTAGGTGAGAGCATTCAGATTGTGGACTGAATGGCTGTAGCAAGGGAATTTTGACCAGTTTTCAGAAAGATAATCCACTCACCATTCTGCACTATGTTATCTTCCACAACAACACTAAAGAGCTCGCTGGTGGGATAAATAAGAGTTCACCTTTAACAATTTAAAATAACCATCATAGCTATCGGAAATGAGTCACTCGACCATAGCAGGTGACTTGTTTTTTCCCACTGGCAGAGGTTAGAAAGAGTGGAAATCGGCATTATTTGCACACAGTGGAAATTTAAGTTTTCCTCTCCACCCTCTTCCCTCTCCTCATCTTTCCACTATCCTCTCCACGTCTCTTCTCCTCCACTCCTCCTCTCTGTCCCTGCTTCCCTCCCTCTCCCCAGCTTCTATCCTTCTTCCCCTATCCTTCTCCCTCCTCTCCTCTCCTTTCCCTCTATCCACTCCACTCCCTCTCTTCTCCACTCCCGTCTCTCCTCCCCTTCTATCCACTCCTCTCCCCTACATCTTCCCTTCCACTCCCCCTCCATTCCACTTCTCTCCTTTTTACCCCTCCTAGCCTTTCCTCTCCCCCTGCTCTCCTAAAATGTGCTCTTAGTCTTGACTCCCATGTGCAATGCCTTGGAGATTGACTAGTAATTACAAATTGTCAAAAACGCATCATTCAAAAATGCTCTTTCCATATAATGTAGTAACATAACAGTACCAACACTGCTTCCATTGTAAAATTGGCACTCATCAATGAATGCAAGAGTCATTACTTCACTACACTATTGACTTATAATTGGAAAAAATGTACAAAGTGCTAAAATAAATAAGAAAGAAATGTCATTTATACAGCTCACTTCACAATCTCAGAATGCCCGGAAGCACTTTGCATCCAATGAAGTATTTTTGAAGTGTAGTCACTGTTGTAATACAGGGAAACGCAGCAGCCAATTTGCACACAGCAAGTTCCCACAAATGGTAATAAAATGATGACCTGATAATTTGTTTTAGTGATGTTGGTTGAGGGATAAATATTGGTCAGGACACCGGGAGATCTCCCCTGCTCTTTGAAAAGTGCCATGGGATCTTTTACATCCACCTGAGAGGGCAGACAAGGCCATGGTTTAAGGTCTCATCCGAAAAACAGCACCTCCCTCAGTACTGCACTGAAGCATCAATCTAGGTAATGTTCTCAAGTCTCTGAAGTGGGGCTATAACCTGCAACCTTCTGACTCAGAGGTGAGAGTGCTACCACTGAGCTAAGTCTGATACCTTTAAAGTCAATTTTTATTGCCCATAAAAAAAGTGTTTTTTGGTATTTTTAGCATCAAAAACAGCATAAATAGCAACATGTTGGCCCAGAATTTGCTGTAGCTGCTTTTCTCGTGTTGAGCGCCGTGAGTTTGATTTATTTCCTCATCCTTCAACTCCAATTAATTCTGCGGCGCAAATTGCTGGAAGTCCGAACTGATAATGGCGCAGTGAGGCCAACAGGGCATCTGGGACATTGGTGAACAACGGGACCAATAATCTATCTCCTTAACCAATGAGATTTAAGGATAGAGAAAGAAAGAGAGTGAACGACGGAGAAAGAAATAGCATGAATTAGAGTCAAATTAGATACAGAAAGAGAAATAAAGAGAGGGAAAGAAAGATTGGATTTAGAGAGAAAAAAGAGAAAGAAAGGAAAAGAAAGAAAAAAATTTAAAATTTAAAAAACCTCTAGGAACAATTTACTATCTGCAGGAGTGAAACTCCACAGTTCAATAGGAACATTCAAAGGAACATAAATCCTGTCATTATAGGGTCCTTACATCGTGAAATACCAACCCTAACTTTCTGCGGTGAATTTCATTTGTATTTACGGCGCAAATCCAGCAATTTTTTGAAACTCATGGGGAGATTGAGGGCGAGCTCCCGTTTTTGCAAGGCTAATGGCGGAGTGCTGCAAATCATCCAGCAATTTCTGGCAATTCGCAACTCACGACATATCTCTTCCTCACCACAAATTGCTGGACTTTTTACACACTAATAACGGTGTAAGCCTTTAAGGCGCCGTTATTTTGACAGCAAATTCTGCCCCATTCTGCTTTCACTTTATAAATTGAGAGCTACAGCAATGAAGTGTCTCCATAATCTATGAAAACAGTATAGATTTCTATAAGTAGAAAAGAATTAAGATGTTTGGGAAATCCTTGTAGCCCTTGATAATGCCACTGAAATGTAGCAAAATAGTTATGCCTATTAAATGATCCATCTTGCTTAATCAATTTACAGAAATATACTGAAGGTGCAAATATAACGTGATTCAGACGTGCAGTCTAACTTTTCAAACAGAACACTTACAAGTGGAATCACTTGTTTCCTGACATTGAAAGGGCATTTGGGTTTTGGGATGCGCACGTATTGCGCTAGTCGTTGTCTATCTTGCGTATATACGTCATCACACAAATTGTATGATGATGTCATTAGCATGACATACGCATCTCAGGATCCACTAGAAGCAGGGAGAAGTCCTCGTTTTGAAGGCCAGAATTGGGCAGAAATAGTCTTTTTTACCGATCCATCAACTTGAAATAATTTGGGAATTTTTTGGTGGAAATTGGTAAAAACTGATTGAAAAGGCCTCTAATGATAAATGTCACATATTTCTGGTTAGTGTGGAGTGGATGATTCTGACTTGCAAAATGAGGAGTCTTAACTACTGACATTGAATGTTATACATTTGTACTTTTTGTAGATCGGGCAAAAGAATGTTTTACATGTCATCTATTTGTAATCGTTACAGATTTTGAAATTGAATGTTAAACTATATGGAGAACCAAAAATACAGTTCTTTACTAATCACATTATGTAATTTGTTATTTTAACCAGTTCCCACTACAGCTGGCACTGGAAGTGAGACCACAGGTGTGGCAGTATTTGGTTATGAAGCTATGAAAGCTAAAACAGGTACCTGAATAACTGTGACAATGCAGATTGAAGTGAGTTGGATCTTTCCCATGTTAATGTAGTAAGAGCACTTTTAATCAAAGACTCCTTTGTTTCACTTGATTTTGTTTTCTCTTTGGCTCTAGATGCATCCATGGCCCAGGAGAATGTCAACAATAGCATTCCCTGGATGGAGGGGGTGGGGTGCACTGCAGATGGCCTTCCTATACTGCAAACTCCCAAAGGTTCCAGGGCTTATGTCAGGCTGCAAAATAGGCTTTCCATTAGGGGAGGAGCATGGTGATCTCTCTGCCACAGCAGCAATTGGCATAAAATGGTTTTTGTTGTTTCATAAGGTGCCCTCGTACGTTATCACGAATTTTTAAACTGCAGCTAATTGTTCAACTTCTTCTGCTACCATCTGAGGCCAATATTAAATGAATATGCCATCCTTTAGCCAGGGAAAAGGTCCATAGTGGTTACTGGTGTGGAAAATAGCACAGTAGCATAGGCACTGACTTGGGAGAAGCAAGGAGAGCAACTTCTCTTCCAGTGTTAATATAGGAGATGCGATAAATCCTAAAATTTCAGGCCTGTTGCAGATCCAGATTGGTGACAGCAAGACTCTTCAGCCGATCTGATATCAATGACAGGGAGTTCATTTGGGAGTTTTGCTTCCCCCAATGTATCATTCAAGTTGGTACTTACTGCACTATTGTGCTAAGATGATACCCTTCTAGGGCTGGAGGTTAACACACAGTGTAGACATTTTTATTCCTCTATCCAGATCATGCTGTATCGGATCTCGGTGGCACTTAATTCCGAAATTGGATAAAACTGTAATAGTGCTCCATTCCCAGCACTAACACCTTGGTAAACATGAAACAATCACTGGAGGTGCAAATAAACAAATCAAATAATGTTCACCATAAAGGCTAAATGAACTATTAGTCATTGCTTTTACACAGGATTTTTTTTCTATAGACACCTTTCAATAAGAAGATTACAAAGGCCATGAAAAGCCATGGCTGTTCCAGCATACATCTGCCATTACTTTGGCAGGAAACTAAGCCAGGACTGTTACACTGGGAGCCAACCAACCCCCAGAATTTCTTCTATCGCCAATTGAGGGCTCCGATACCCTCCCAGCCTGATATTTTCACAATGGCAGGCCCCCTAGAGGCACCCCTAGTTGTGCAGGCGCCTGCCACAGGCGGGGAATGAGGTAACCTCTCCCTGATCCCAGAAAGCCCAGCAGCAGAGGTTCCTTTTGGATGCAATCCTGGTGTAAATTCAGGGCCCACGGACTTTCAGGACTATTATGCTTGGGTTTTTTCATGGTGCGGGTAACTATTATTGTATTTGTTCCTAGTTCTTATTACAGAGGGGCTGGAAATTGCTCTGAGTGGTGAACTAGCAGTAGTCATTAGATTTAAATTCACCCACTAAGTTACCGCGTTCTTTTTGGCGGCAATTTCCTTGAACTGCGACTTCAAATAACATCAGCGTTCTTTCCCGGGCTGTGTATTACAATAATTACAATAATGTCCCTATATCAATATTGACAAGAGCAGCATCAATGCTAGTTTTTTCACCAAATATGTCACAAAGTCAAAGGGACAGATTTTTTTTTAACAATAAAACTGGATAGTTTTGTTTTGGTACTGTCTGCTAATTGTACATTTTAGGTATTGCCAGCAAGGTTCTGAAACCAGTCCTCGGATTAGTGGATCCTTTGCACACACTGCACATGCCTGAACGAGTGGCAGCTTATAGTGGATTTGATGTACTTTGGTAAGTATCTTTATCAGGTTAAACATTTATGAAACAAACCTGTCTCATGGCCATGAATTTCCTTGGAGCTTCTGTAACTTCATTGGAAGTGTGGTGGAAATCCTGTTTTCCGTCATACTTCTGGCAAATTTACTTTAGGAGTAGCTCTAAGGAAATTCCCTGCCAATGTTGCAAAAGTTGAAATAATGGAAGGAATAATGTCCCTTGTGGAAATTTAACTATATCTGTCATTATTTAACATAGTTAGATATTTTTCTTAACTTGATTAGTTCTGCTTTTTCCCTCATATTTTGACAGACTTATTTGAAAAGTACACATAGGGCCAGAAATTGTTCCGAGCGGTGAACCAGCAGATTTAAATTCACCCACTAAGTTACTGCATTCTTTTTGGTGGCGACTTCCTTGAATTGCGATTTCAAATAACATGAGCCTTCTTTCCCGGGCTGTGTGAGGGCTGAAAGGCTCGCTCAGCCCCTCAATCAATCAGCTTGAAGTGAGCCACACTGTGAGAACTAGGAAATGCAGTTCATTCACAAACAGTGCAGATTAAAAACCCGGATGGGCCCGATAAGGTATAAAATGACATAGAGAAAATGAAATAAAGAGAGGATAAGATTAAAAGACTGAGATAAAAGAGACAGAAGTAAAAAGTTTTTTAAAAATTAAAAAATTTTAATTTAAAAAATGTTTTTAAATGTCCAAAAACTATTAAACTCAGGAGCAATGAGACTTCACATTTTTAAAAGTTAATTTTTAGTGCTCGAGAGGTTGTTTGGCAGTCATTAAGACTTACCACGCTATTAATACTTAGCTTAGAATTAAAAAACTGAGCGTACCTGTATCGTGGCGAGATTAGTTCGTTTCCAGCTGGGCAGGAGTGCAAGTTGGTGCTGGTCCATTGATTGAATTTTCCACATGCCCATTTGTGGCATGAATTTTTTTTTTAGTTTCAAAAAGTTCCCTTTCTGTGGGCAGGTGGTCTGAGAGTCACCTGTGTGCTGTTGACTGGTCCCAGGTCATTCGGAAAACTCGCACTTGATAAAAGTTACATTTAACCTGTTCTTCGGATTTCACTGACCGAGGAAACCAGATATAAAGCCCTATTCACTATACATACACTTAATCGAAGTATAGGAACTGTGTTGATAAAACTTCAGACCATTGGAACTGGTATCTAAAGTGCTTACAGTAGGGTTTTATGTTGTATGTATTTTTGGTAAGTGACATGAGGAGAATTTATTATTTTAAATGTTTTCTTTTTCACTTACACTTTGAAGAGCTTTACTGGTATTTTCATTCATACTTCCTAGTATAATTTTCTTCTATGTAACTGAAATGATCTAATTATCGATCTGACAAACTTCATATCTATCTCCAACACTCCAAATGCATTGTTATTAGATACTGGATTATATTTGCTAAATCCAACACTACAATTGGCATGGGCTAGCTTCTGGCTCTGGATCACTGTCCGGTAATCCCTACTAGAAAGTGTGCATGTATGGACATCAGGTGAACACAGGACTGGCCTTGGCTGTGATACCCCCACCTCACCCCTTGCCAATACTCTAGACTCATATACAAAACTGTCAACTTGATGAAGTATTAAAAGGTCAGCAGTGTCTGTGGAATGTCTGCAGGAGATAAAATTAGCAAATAAATATAAAATTTGCTACATCTGTCATCAGAGAACTCAGCTCATCTTTTGTATGTAATTGTGTCATAGTGGTTATATTATAGTGGTCAACTTGTTTTGTTTTCTCTTAACTAGATATAATTCCATGGTACCGAATATAAAAAATTTTCTTAGTACAACGATGTCTCCTCGGAGACATTTTCTTTGTACTTGCTATCCTCAGCCAAATCTTCTTGAGATCATCCTGGAAGCAAGGACAACCCAAGGCTCCTTTCTCCATGATGAACAATCTGCTCAAATCCTTTTCACTTGCCTCCTCCTTTCTCATCTCTATACCAAGTGCAAAGAGCTTATGGATTTCTCATGTCTAAGATCCGTGCAACTACCACTGTCACTACCTCCCCTTGCTTTCTCCCCACTCTCGCCATTCATGACTTCCCCAGTCTCCCATTCACTCTACCACTGATCACCTATCACTCTACAGTTTATTTCCCATCCACCATCTCCCTCTCCAAGCTCATCTTTTCAATAAGAACCACTTCCTGCTCCCACAGTCCCCGCCCCACTGAACTCCTGATCACAACTATTCCTCTTGACCCTCGTACTTGCTGATATTGTTACCTTTGCTCAGGCACTGCTCATCTTCTTTTGGAAACTGCAATCATCACCTCCTCCTCAAAAAGACCAACCTTGATCCATCCATCCCCTCCAACTACCACCCCACCTCTACTCTCCCTTTTCTCTCTATGGTCCACAAACGTGTCATCACCTCTCAGCTCTGTGCCCCATTCCCTAAATTTCCTGTTCAGATCCCTTCATTCTGGCTTCCATTCTTCTCACAGCACCATATCCACCGTGACCAAAGCTATGAATAACATCCTATATGACTGCAGTGAATTATCCCTCCTTGTTCTCGACCTCTTTGTAATATTTTATTCAGTTAACCATACCAACCTCTTCTATCGCCTTTCTTCCATTGGTACTGAACTCTGTGTGCCATTCTTATCTGTACCAATGTGGCCAATGCATTTCCAGCAATGGCTTTTCTTTCCGCCCCCCACAAAGTCACTTCTAATTCCCCAAATGATCTATTCTTGGCCCCCTCATCTTCCTCAGCCTTCCTTTCTGGAATTCCCCTTCCGATTCCCCACTTCTCTCGCTACCTTTTAAAATTTTTCTCAAACCCTCCTTTTTAATCAAGTTTCCACATTTCTCCTAACTATCCCACTATGGCTTGATACCTGTTCCTCTAAAGAAAGACATTGCATTTATGTAGTACCTTTCATGACCTCAGGACACCCCAAAGTGCTTCACAGCCAATGCAGTACTTCTGAAGTGCAGTCACTGTTGTAATATAGGCAAATGCAGCAGCAAGTTGCTACAATCAGCAATGAAATAAATGACCAGGTAATTTGTTTTACTGTTGGTTGAGGGATATATGTTGGCTAGGACACTGGGGGAACACCCATGCTCTTCGTTGCTTGTATTCAATAGTTGAGGGGTCAAGAACAAGGGACCATAAATACAAGATTAAATGTGAGATATTTCGAACAGAGAGCAGGAGAAACTTCGTCACACAGAGAGTCGTGAGGTTGTAGAATTCACTTCCAGGGTTGGTGGTTGAGGCAGAAACAATATCAAAATTCAAGAATAGATTGGAAAGGTGAATGAACGAAAAGACATTGAAGGGATATGGGAGCATGGTGGGTAAATGTGATTAGAACTATTTGCTCGCACAGAGGGTAAATGCTGACATGGACTAGTTGGGCCGAATGGCTTCTGTGATGTAACTTCTATGCACGTCTATGAATAGGGCCATGGCATCTTTTATGTCTACCTGAGAGAGCAGCTTAATGTCTCGTCCAAAAGACATCACCGCTTCAGTACTCCACTGAATTGTCAACCTAGATGATGTGCTGAAGTGCTGAAGTTCTGAAGTTGAGTTTGAGCCCACAGCCTTCTAACTCAGAGGCAAGAAGGCTGCCACCTAGCCGAGGATGACACCCTTTTATCTATATATATTTTTCTTCTCCCCTCTGGATTGTGCCTTGAGATGTTTTGTACAGAGCAAATAAATGGGGAAGGGGACTGGAGTAATGCTGGAACTACTGGAGGTAGTTGTCTTCGCTAAGGAGTGTGAGAAGCTGAGCTTTGGAGTTGCTGCTAGGAGGGAGGAAGTGGGAGCACAGGCTGAGAGGAAGCTAGCCAGGTCCCTAGGAACAGAGAGCAGAGGTGAGCCAAATTCCCACCCCATTGAGCTTATACTGCATGGCTGTTGCAGAGAAGGAGGGACAGTGAGATTAGCAGGCCAAGGTCATCAAGGGAGTACCAGTGGAACAAGGTTTCTGAGGATAAGCCAGGAACAAGGCATAAGAGCAGCCGCCCTAAAATAAATCTGGTAAGTCCCCACCCACATGTCACATGGTTCTCATCGACCAATCACATTGCTGGATGGCACATGGCTTGCAAACCAATCAAATTGCTGGCAGAGTAACAGAGCCTTGGATACAAAATTCAAGAGAGCAATCAGATCCCGAGAAGATGACACAAAGTCAACGAAACAATCAGATGGCTAAAAGAAAATCTGAACTCATTGTTTTTAATAATATTCAAACTTTTTTAGGTTTAAAAAGTACAGTTTAAAGTTCTTCACTGTATTCCACACAGGAAAGATGCTTAAAGTTCCTCACTCTATTTCTTTTTGCCTACAGCCATGCACTGGAGTCTTACACAGCTCTTCCTTACAACTTACGATCACCATGCCCACCAAACCCAATCAATCGTCCAGCTTATCAAGGGAGCAACCCTATTAGCGATGTATGGTCCAAGCATGCCCTGAGGATTGTGGCCAAGTATTTTAAACGGTAATGCAATGCCTAGCAAAGTCTAACCGCTCTGCTATTAAAGCTGTAGTCCTCCGTAATTCAGTGATTTTGTTTGTGTACAGGGAGGAGCACTGCTTGGGAAGAAATTACTCAAGATGTCAAATTTAAATTTTTGAAAAAGAAAATGTTTTCCAGAAAAGAATTGGGATTCATGATGATGTTTGTTCACATTGCTGATTCAATATTAGTCCCTGGCTGTTGCTAACCACAAAGGCAAACAGCAGAGGTCAGCACAGTAATTACAGAAACAAGCTCTCACTAACCTGAACCTCTGTTAGAAAAAAATATTTTAAAAATCCATTACGGGAGCACAATTCATTTTATTATTCGGAGTTCCTTAGCTCGTACAATATGTAGGAAAAATGAGGTGCTGCAACTTTAAATATAACCAGAACTTAATCTAGTCTAAGTTTACTTGTTAGTGTTCGGTTTGCCTGTGCAGCTAACTTGTATTCCTCTCTGAGTTTCTCTTCTGGTTTATTATGTAGTGTACATGGTTAAAGTTTTAAAAAGTCACGGTTAAAGTTCAAAAGAAAATGGCATGTTTATTACACTTTGTGTAAATGCCACAGGACTGAATTTAGGAACAATTCTTTTGTTTGTGGAGTACAATTTTAGCTCAGATATGTCACTTGACACTACACATTCAATTCACACCAAGAGGGAAAAATAGCCCACGGTGAAGACCTCCATTGGTTCATGATCAGTCTACATGTCGAGCAGTTGAGATGGGGAGGGGAGGGTGACCAATCCAACCTCAAACAGAAGCTCTAACATTTCTTAGTTTGTCCATTACAAGGAGGGAGAGAGGGGCAGGAAGTGTTGGTATAGTGAACCTTTGATTTTTTTGAACCTTGTACCTGCTGATCACAAGACAGCATTGACAGCAGTCTTAGAGAAGTGTGTAACCTAGCATGCCATAGCAGAAGGAGCTGCATGATGGTGAGTGACCTGCAAGAGAAGAGAAAAGGGCAATCTACAGAGAAGGTGATATTAGGCCGGTATATTATAACAGTCTGTTGAAAGTATTTGGTTGACAATAACAGTAAAAAACACTGACAGCTTTCTCCCTCTCCACTCACATCCCACTTCCTCCTCCCAACCCGACTTCCTTCTGTGTTTGCCCTGGAAAAAACTCTCCCCAAGTCACTTACAACTGCACTTTCAAATTCCCAACTGTCTAGCCGTTGGCCCTCCATTCACCACAACATTTCTGCAGCTACTGATTTGCTCAATCACACTCTCACCTTCACCTTTGATGCCTTTGTCCCCATTAAAACCATTCCCCTCTCTCACCCTGGTACGGCCCCCATCTCCGCTGCCTTAAGTCCAAGGGACGCAGACTTGAACATTTATGGCAGGCAACTGGTTTAGCCATTCATTGCCAGATCTAGCTGAGCACATAAAGCACTATCGGGTCCTGCTCTCTGCCAAAACTGCTCACTATTCCAGAATCATCCTGGAATGCAATGATAACCCCCGGTTTCTCTTCACTACAAACTGTCTTCTTAAACCCCTCTCCCCTGCCCCCTCCACCCTCACCTCCAACAACAAGTGCGAGGAGCTCATGGACTTCTTTGTCACTAATGTTGAGACCATCCATTCAGCTGCCTCTGCCGATTCCTTCCCTTCCACTAGCCCACCAAGCCAAATTCCCCTACGGTTCCCCCCTGCCCTAGCCCTGAACTTGCATCTTTCCCTAGTTTCTCTCCTATTTCCCCTCATGCCCTCTCCCAGCTCATCTTGTCCATGAGACCCACCTCCTGCTCCCTCGACCCTGTTACCACTAAACTGCTGACCACCCAACTTCCCTTCCTGGTCCCCATGTTAGCTGATATTGATAACGGCACCTTCTCCTTGGGTACTGTCCCCCTCATCTTAAAATCTACCATCACCACCCCCCTCCTCAAAAAACTCACCCTTGATCCCTCCGTCCTTGCAAAGTACCACCCCATCTCCAACCTCCCTTTCCTCTCCAAAGTCCCTTGAACATGTTGTTACCTCCCAAATCCGTGCCCCTCTTTCCCACAACACCATGTTTGAACCTCTCCAATCAGGTTTCCGCCCCTGCCACAGCACTGAAACGGCCCTTTTCAAAGTCACTGGTTAGGCCACAGCTGGAGTACTGTGTGCAGTTCTGGTCGCCACACTACAGGAAGGATGTGATCGCTTTGGAGAGGGTGCAGAGGAGATTCACCAGGATGTTACCAGGGCTGGAGCGCTTCAGCTATGAAGAGAGACTGGGAAGATTGGGTTTGTTTTCCTTGGAGCAGAGGAGGCTGAGGGGGGACATGATTGAGGTGTACAAAATTATGAGGGGCACAGATAGGATGGGTACTAAGGAGCTTTTTCCCTTCGTTGAGGGTTCTATAACAAGGGGACATAGATTCAAGGTAAAAGGCGGGAGGTTTAGAGGGGATTTGAGAAAGAACTTTTTCACCCAGAGGGTGGTTGGAGTCTGGAACTCACTGCCTGAAAGGGTTGTGGAGGCAGGAACCCTCACAACATTCAAGAAGCATTTGGATGAGCACTTGAAATGCCATAGCATACAAGGCTACGGACCAAATGCTGGAATATGGGATTAGAGTAGACAGGGCTGATGGCCGGCGCAGACACGATGGGCCGAAGGGCCTCTATCCGTGCTGTATAACTCTATGACTCTATGACTCACAAATGACATTCTATATGACTATGACTATGCTAAACTATCCCTTCTCATCCATCCCGACCTGTCTGTAGCCTTTGACACGGTTGACCACACCATCCTCCTCCAACGCCTCTCCTCTGTCGTCCAGCTGGGTGGGACTGCGCTCGCCTGGTTCCATTCTTATCTATCCAATCATAGCCAGAGAAATACCTGCAATGGCTTCTCTTCCTGGTCCTGCACTGTTACCTCTGGAGTCCCCAAGGATCTATCCTTGGCCTCATCCTATTTCTCATCTACCTGCTGCCCTTTGGTGAGATCATCCGAAAACACAATGTCAGGTTCCACATGTACGCTGACGACACCCAGCTCTACCTCACCACCACCTCTCTCGACCCCTCCACTGCCTCTGATTTGTCACACTGCTTGTCTGGATTAGCAGAAATTTCTTCCAACTAAATATTGGGATGACCAAAGCAATTGTCTTCAGTCTCTGTCACAAACTCTGTTGCCTAGCCACCAACTCCATCCCTCTCCATGGCCACTGTCTTGAGGCTGAACCAGACCGTTCGCAACCTTGGCGTCCTACTAGACCCAGAGATGAGCTTCCGATCCCATATCTGTTCCATCACCAAGACCACCTACTTCCACCTCCGTAACATCGCCCGTCTCAGCCCCTGCCTCAGCTCATCTGCTGCTGAAACCCTCATCGATATCATTGTTACCTCTAGATTCGACTATTCTAGTGCTTTCCTGGCTGGCCTCCCATCCTTCACCCTCCATAAACTTGAGCTCATTCAAAACTCTGATGCACATATCCTAACTCGCATCAAGTCCTGCTCACCCATCACCTCTGTACTTGCTGACCTACATTGGCTACCGGTCCGGCAATCCTTCGATTTTTAAAAATTCTCATCCTTGTTTTCAAATCCATCCATGGCCTCACCCCTCCCTATCTCTGTAACCTCCTCCAGCCCTACAACCCTCCGAGATCTCTGTGCTCCTCCAATTCTGGCCTCTTGTGCATCCCTGATTTTAATTCCGCTGCTAAACAGTGGAAGCAACATGCTACAGACAGAGCGAAGCGATTCCACAACCAACGGATCAGATCAAAGCTCTGCAGTCCTGCCACATCCACTCGTGAATGGTGGTGGACAATTAAACAACTAACGGGAGGAGGAGGCTCTGCAAACATCCCCATCCTCAATGATGGCAGAGCCCAGCACGTGAGTGCAAAAGACAAGGCTGAAGTGTTTGCAACCATCTTCATCCAGAAGTGCCGAGTGGATGATCCATCTCGGCCTCCTCCCGATATCCCCACCATCACGGAAGCCAGTCTTCCGCCAATTCGATTCACTCCACGTGATATCAAGAAACGGCTGAGTGCACTGGATACAGCAAAGGCTATGGGCCCCGACAACATCCCAGCTGTAGTGCTGAAGACTTGTGCTCCAGAACTAGCTGCACCTCTAGCCAAGCTGTTCCAGTACAGTTACAACACTGGCATCTACCCGACAATGTGGAAAATTGCCCAGGTATGCCCTGTCCACAAAAAGCAGGACAAATCCAATCCGGCCAATTACCGCCCCATCAGTCTACTCTCAATCATCAGCAAAGTGATGGAAGGTGTTGTCGACAGTGCTATCAAGCGGCACTTACTCACCAATAACCTGCTCACCGATGCTCAGTTTGGGTTCCGCCAGGACCACTCGGCTCCAGACCTCATTACAGCCTTGGTCCAAACATGGACTAAAGAGCTGAATTCTAGAGGTGAGGTGAGAGTGACTGCCCTTGACATCAAGGCAGCATTTGACCGAGTGTGGCACCAAGGAGCCCTAGTAAAATTGAAGTCCATGGGAATCAGGGGGAAAACTCTCCAGTGGCTGGAGTCATACCTAGCTCAAAGGAAGATGGTAGTGGTTATTGGAGGCCAATCATCTCAGCCCCAGGACATTGCTGCAGGAGTTCCTCAGGGCAGTGTCCTAAGCCCAACCATCTTCAGCTGCTTCATCAATGAACTTCCCTCCATCATAAGGTCAGAAATGGGGATGTTCACTGATGACTGCACAGTGTTCAGTTCCATTCGCAACCCCTCAAATAATGAAGCAGTCCGAGCCCGCATGCAGCAAGAACAGGACAACATCCAAGCTTGGGCTCATAAGTGGCAAGTAACATTCGCGCCAGATAAGTGCCAGGCAATGACCATCTCCAACAAGAGAAAGTCTAACCACCTCCCCTTGACATTCAACGGCATTACCATCGCCGAATCCCCCACCATCAACATCCTGGGGGTCACCATTGACCAGAAACTTAACTGGACCAGCCATATAAATACTGTGACTACGAGAGCAGGTCAGAGGCTGGGTATTCTGCGGCGAGTGACTCACCTCCTGACTCCCCAAAGCCTTTCCACCATCTACAAGGCACAAGTCAGGAGTGTGATGGAATACTCTCCACTTGCTTGGATGAGTGCAGCTCCAACAACACTCAAGAAGCTCGACACGATCCAAGATAAAGCAGCCCGCTTGATTGGCACCCCATCCACCACCCTAAACATTCACTCCCTTCACCACCGGCGCACTGTGGCTGCAGTGTGTACCATCCACAGGATGCACTGCAGCAACTCGCCAAGGCTTCTTCAACAGCACCTCCCAAACCCACGACCTCAACCATCTAGAAGGACAAGAGCAGCAGGCACATGGGAACAACACCACCTGCACGTTCCCCTCCAAGTCACACACCATCCCGACTTGGAAATATATCGCCGTTCCTTCATTGTTGCTGGGTCAAAATCCTGGAACTCCCTTCCTAACAGCACTGTGGGAGAACCGTCACCACACGGACTGCAGCGGTTCAAGAAGGCGGCTCACCACCACCTTCTCGAGGGCAATTAGGGATGGGCAATAAATGCCGGCCTCGCCAGCGACGCCCACATCCCGTGAACGAATTTTTTTTTAAAAATTGCTCCACCATTGGCGGCCGTACCTTCAGCTGCCTAAGCTCTGGAATCCCCTCCCTAAACCTCTCCACCTCTCTCTCCTCCTTAAGGATGCTCCTTAAAACCTACCTCTTTGACCAAGCTTTTAGTCACCTGTCCTAATATCTCCCTCTTGGCTTGGTGTCAAATTTTGTTTGGTAACACTCCTATGAAGCACCTTGGGACGTTTTACTACATTAAAAGCTCTATATAAATGCAAGTTGTTGTTGTTGCTTTCTATACTAAGGTCCAGGCCATAAGGTTATTTTGACTAAAATATGTGACATTAGCACATTTGATCAGTTTATTTTTAAATAATGGGAGAACCTTGATCAATGTTTGCTACATTGATACTTTTTCCCTATCTTCATTTTATACTTGATTAACTGTAAAGTTCAGCTTTGTCATGCCTGACCTACAACAAGCCTGAGCCTTGCAGCTGAGTGTAGTCAAGTGAACCTGTAATACTAATAAGTGTTTTGGGGTTAAAGCTGTGTGTAAATTATTTTTCTTCAATGCTGGAGCAAACGATTAAATTTTTTTTCTCCATTACTAACATTTTTTACATATACAAATAAAAGGTGTTAGGCGTAGATCTGTTACAAAATCATGATGTATACAACACACGATCAAGGTCATCCATAATGTTTTAAATTTTTTACCTCAGATATTTTCCTCAGGTTCAGCGCCAAAGACAACTCCTATAAATGAGCCCTCGCTTCCTACAAACTGGAGTGTATCTTTACCTGCCTAATAGCTGGGTAACTGTAGTGAGTCTAGGAGTTGAATAGAAGCCCTTGTCACTGCATTTTGGCTTACTGGATACATAAGGTGCCACCAGATGATTCCCTTCACTTTGGAAAGTGGTAAAGTAATCGAGCTATCAGACCTTAATTTAGGCTATAAACTACCAAATAAATTTATTAAACAATAAATAGATAAGTGATGATCACCCAGGCAAGCCTTCTTTCAAATAAAGAACTTGTATAGGCATTTACCATATCACAATATCATTAATTTTTTAAATACATAATTCACAAAATTGCGTAAAACATGACATGCTGTGATTGTGGTACTTCTAAATAATCATCCAGCATCGTGGCTAATCAGCCCATCACACGTATCTGTGGCCTTGTGTCTGCTGTCACAACTTACCTTGATAGCTTGAGCCTTTGCATACACTAATCATCTGCCAAAATGAGATCTGATCGCCACTGTCTTCAGATGTGGGTACCAGCGGGTGGCCACATGTTTTGACCTCTCTTTAATCCCAGCAATTCACATGGGAGATTCCCTTTGGGAAACCCATTGATGTCAGTAATGATGCTGCGGTCGCTCTATACTGATAGTCACGCACAATTGTATGCTGATTGAGGAGAGTCCTTTGTGATTCATGTATGGAGCACTACTATTGGTTGGAGAATGTAGAGCTCTATGCTTGCCATGCTGGACTTTGGAAAAACTTACATATAGAAAAATAACTTATTGCTTTCTCCTGTTGTTCTCTTTTGCCCATGGGAAAGAGATGAAATTGTTTACACAGGCAAATAATGAATCGGTCACCTGCTTTATGCAGCAATGCACTGCAGACAGACTGATGCTACTGATGTCCCCATTGGCCTCCTAAATAAAGCCCAAGGCAAAAATGTTGTTACCCTCACTGCCACTGGCAGCACCATGCCTGCCCTGCTGTTCAGCTGCCAGTCTTCCTGCAACAAGTGAAATATTCAGGCACGGCCTCCCTGGTCAATCTGAGCCTAAGAAGATATTGCTCCTCAATAAGACCCAGGTAAATTATCTCGGCACAATATATTTCGTTGGCAGGATATCTGCAAGTAGGAAGCTTCCTCCTACAATGTTGCCTCCCTTTTCCTGGCATCCTGCAGTCCCTGCTCATCCTCTTCCTCCTCTTGCTCCAAGTAGCATGAGTATAATGGGACCTTGAATGGGACACCAATTATGTAAGGAGAATGGTGGAAAGTGAGAAATAGTTCCTCACCATAAACGGATAAATCTTACGGTCAATAACTAACATTAAGTGGCAGCTCCAACAACAGTGGCAGTAAGCAAAATTAACACACGGCTTTCAGCCCACCCAAAAACTTCTGTTTGAAACATCCCATTTCACTTTAATGCCTTGTTTATGCCAGGTGGGGGAGAGGATTTTGGAGTGTTGGGAGGCACAGTCTGACAGTGTTGAGGGGTTGCGAGGATCTGGCACTATCAGGGGAAGCAGCCTTGTGGGGAAGGGATCCAGGGAAATCGAACCCAAACTGCCCTAGGCTCCTGTTGAACCATCAGACCCCAACCCCTATGATGCTCCTGCTTGACAGCCCCATCCCCTGAACCATCTGCATCCTTTACTGGGCAGTCAGATTTCCCCCTCCCTCTATCCACCCACCCCTTCCCCCATTGCTTTCTCCATTGTCAGCCATTTCCTGTCTATGCATGACCACCTTAAAGCATTTAAAAGTAAACTTTCTGCTTCTTAAAATGAATGGATCAAAATCATGGGCAGGAACTGCACATTTTGCTGATATGTCCTTGTGACATGCACCAGGAACACAGAAGTGGAAAAATTACTCTTTAGTACACTATTATGAGTTTTCTAAATTATAGTTTTTAATAAATGTAAGTTTCATAAACAAACAAAAGCTACCACATAAAATGTTAAAAATGTAATGTTTATGCATTATCCAAGAAATTCCATAAGCCTCAAATATGGTTCAGAAGAGAAACATTTTTTAACTGAACTTTCAACAGCAATAAACAAGTAAGTGACTATTAAAAAAAAATCCATTCTCGATAATCTCATTATTGTCAGTTAGAAAAGAACCAAAATCACAGATGCTGATAATAACAGGTGTTGTCCATCTGTGAGCAGTTCATAATAGAAAATAGCATTTTTAAATAAATGTCATCACTTCTCTAAAATAAAGCATGTGGAATTTAATCTCCAGTTTGTTTTAAAGTGTTTTAGGGGGAAACAGAGACACTCAAATCCTCACAGGATGAGGGGACCCTTCAACTCATGCTGCTGCAGATGGGAAATTCTGAAAACTGTGCTTACTCAATGCGCAAATGTAGTTGAAAGCTCTATCCAATGATTGAGATAAAATTATTAAGTCAAACCCAGGCTTTTGAGACAGGCTGAGGCCCTAAATTAAAAGCGTTAATTAAGGTATTAAAAAGGTAAAAAGAAACAATTCAAAGGATAAATTTGCTAACATTATCATTGAGGAAAAATTTGGCAAATGACATTTTTTTGAAAAAGCAATTTGAGTGATTCAATTGGTTCATCAAAGTGTGACGGTAAGATTTTACGTTGAAATGCTGACATGTTTATATAGGATTTACCCAGTATGAATGTTTACATATGAATTTTCCATTGTGATGTGTTGACATACGAGTTTTCCATTATAATAGCAGGAAATAAGGTTTGTGGACAGGAAGTGCTCATTCCACACAAGCGCCTGGAATTTCCACAAGGTCCCTTCCGATCACCCGTGTAACTTTAGTGGAAACCCTGAAGACACGTTGTAAACGTCCCTCTAGCCCCATTTCATCTGAAAGGACTACACTTGGTCTTAACTCCCCATGTACAATGCCATAGGAGGTTGTTCAAGTGTTTTACTGTGAATACTATACTGCCTGTTAAATGTTACTTTCTCTTTCAAACTACTAGTGCTGTCAGAAATCCTGAAGACTGTGAGGCTAGGTTCAACATGCACCTTGCAAGTGTTTTTGCTGGAATTGGCTTTGGAAATGCTGGTGTTCATCTCTGGTAAGCAATGTGGTGCACATAGGTTATGCAGTCCTCAAACCTTTAATTGATATGTATATATTTGTTCAAAATGGGGAGAGGCTTAGCATTTATAGACTTATAGACAGATTTGGCTGTATTGCAACGAAGATTCACTAAATTGATTCCTGGGATGAGAGAGTTGTCCTGTGCGGAGAGATTGAGTAGAATGGGCCTATACTCTCTGGAGTTTGGAAGAATGAGAGGTGATCTCATTGAAACATATAAGATTCTGAGGGGACTTGACAGGGTGGATGCTGAGAGGCTGTTTCCCCTAGCTGGCGAGTCTAGAATTAGGGGGCATAGTCTCAGGATAAGGGGTCAGCCATTCAAGGCTGAGATGAGGAGGAATTTCTTCACTTACAGGGTTGTGAATCTTTGGAATTCTCTACCCCAGAGGGCTGTGGATGCTCATTTGTTGAGTATATTCAAGGCTGAGATAGATAGATGTTTGGACTCTAGAGGAATCAAGGAATATGGGGATCGGGCAGGAAAGTGGAGTTGAGGCCAAAGATCAGCCATGATCTTATTGAATGGCGGAGGGGGCTCGAGGGGCCGTATGGCCTACTCCTGCTCCTATTTCTTATGTCCTTATGTTCTTATTTTCCTTGCTGAGTGTTAGCTAATACCCAGCCATTGAGGTCCCCAGGCTGTGCAGCAGTTGTGTTAAAGAGAAGCTCCCCATCTAATGTCACTGCAGTGCACATGCTCCACACAATCCTGTCTAAAACATATGTTTGCAGGGGTCCATCAAGGAGCACCATAAAGGAATTTTTTTCAAAACTCTTAAAAATAATCTATTAATACTACCTGCAAAGGATCTTTTCCATTAACGCTCAAGAAAATATGTTTTATTATCCTTCACTCTTCTTGCTGGGGTACAGCTCCACATAAGTGCTGGCAGTCCTCTAGTATCTTGGCTAGATGGTCATTTTTCAGATGCAGGCCTCAACAATGTGTGATGGCAGGCTGTTCAACTGTGAGAAAGTCAAGGTTATGTCTGATTCTATCCTTATCCAACATCCATTCACACATACTTTTCAACAGGGGCCACAGGATAACCATCAGAAAGAGAAACCCAGCTGATTTTTCCCTTCCTGGCCCAGGGTTTTTTTTTATTCGTTCACGGGATGTGGGCGTCGCTGGTGAGACCAGCATTTATTGCCCATCCCTAATTGCCCTCGAGAAGGTGGTGGTGAGCCGCCTTCTTGAACCGCTGCAGTCCGTGTGGTGACGGTTCTCCCACAGTGCTGTTAGGAAGGGAGTTCCAGGATTTTGACCCAGCGACAATGAAGGAACGGCGATATATTTCCAAGTCGGGATGGTGTGTGACTTGGAGGGGAACGTGCAGGTGGTGTTGTTCCCATGTGCCTGCTGCTCTTGTCCTTCTAGGTGGTAGAGGTCGCGGGTTTGGGAGGTGCTGTCGAAGAAGCCTTGGCGAGTTGCTGCAGTGCATCCTGTGGATGGTACACACTGCAGCCACAGTGCGCCGGTGGTGAAGGGAGTGAATGTTTAGGGTGGTGGATGGGGTGCCAATCAAGCGGGCTGCTTTATCTTGGATCGTGTCGAGCTTCTTGAGTGTTGTTGGAGCTGCACTCATCCAAGCAAGTGGAGAGCGTTCCATCACACTCCTGATTTGTGCCTTGTAGATGGTGGAAAGGCTTTGGGGAGTCAGGAGGTGAGTCACTCATCGCAGAATACCCAGCCTCTGACCTGCTCTCGTAGCCACAGTATTTATATGGCTGGTCCAGTGACGTTTCTGGTCATTGGTGACCCCCAGTATGTTGATGGTGGGGGATTCGGCGATGGTAATGCCGTTGAATGTCAAGGGGAGGTGGTTAGACTCTCTCTTGTTGGAAATGGTCATTGCCTGGCACTTATCTGGCGCGAATGTTACTTGCCACTTATGAGCCCAAGCCTGGATGTTGTCCAGGTCTTGCTGCATGCGGGCTCGGACTGCTTCATTATTTGAGGGGTTGCGAATGGAACTGAACACTGTGCAGTCATCAGCAAACATCCCCATTTCTGACCTTATGATGGAGTGAAGGTCATTGATGAAGCAGCTGAAGATGGTTGGGCCTAGGACACTGCCTGAGGAACTCCTGCAGCAATGTCCTGGGGCTGAGATGATTGGCCTCCAATAACCACTACCATCTTCCTTTGTGCTAGGTATGACTCCAGCCACTGGAGAGTTTTCCCCCTGATTCCCATTGACTTCAGTTTTACTAGTGCTCCTTGGTGCCACACTCGATCAAATGCTGCCTTGATGTCAAGGGCAGTCACTCTCACCTCACCTCTGGAATTCAGCTCTTTTGTCCATGTTTGGACCAAGGTTGTAATGAGGTCTGGAGCCGAGTGGTCCTGGCGGAACCCAAACTGAGCATCAGTGAGCAGGTTATTGGTAGACTGATGGGGCGGTAATTAGCCGGATTGGATTTGTCCTGCTTTTTGTGGACAGGACATACCTGGGCAATTTTCCACATTGTCGGGTAGATGCCAGTGTTGTAGCTGTACTGGAACAGCTTGGCTAGAGGCGCGGCTAGTTGTGGAGCACAAGTCTTCAGCACTACAGCAGGGATGTTGTCGGGGCCCATAGCCTTTGCTGTATCCAGTGCACTCAGCCGTTTCTTGATATCACGTGGAGTGAATCAAATTGGCCGAAGACTGGCTTCCGTGATGGTGGGGATATCGGGAGGAGGCCGAGATGGATCATCCACTCGGCACTTCTGGCTGAAGATGGTTGCAAACACTTCAGCCTTGTCTTTTGCACTCACGTGCTGGACTCCACCATCATTGAGAATGGGGATGTTTGCAGAGCCTCCTCCTCCCGTTAGTTGTTTAATTGTCCACCATCATTCACGACTGGATGTGGCAGGACTGCAGAGCTTTGATCTGATCCGTTGGTTGTGGAATCGCTTAGCTCTGTCTATATAGCATGTTGCTTCCGCTGTTTAGCACGCATGTAGTCCTGAGTTGTAGCTTCACCAGGTTGGCATCTCATTTTTAGGTACGCCTGGTGCTGCCCAGTTTTGAGCTGCTAGATCTGTTCTGAATCTATCCCATTTAGCACGGTGGTAGTGCCACACAACACGTTGGATGGTGTCCTCAGTGCGAAGACGGGACTTCATCTCCACGAGGACTGTGCGATGGTCACTCCTACCAATACTGTCGTGGACAGATGCATTTGCGACAGGTAGATTGGTGAGGACGAGGTCAAGTAAGTTTTTCCCTCGTGTTGGTTCGCTCACCACTTGCCGCAGGCCCAGTCTGGCAGCTGTGTCCTTCAGGACTCGGCCAGCTCTGGTGCTACCGAGCCACTCTTGGTGATGGACATTGAAGTCCCCACCCCAGAGTATGTTTTGTGTCCTTGCTACCCTCAGTGCTTCCTCCAAGTGGTGCTCAACATGGAGGAGGACTGATTCATCAGCTGAGGGAGGACGGTAGGTGGTAATCAGCAGGAGGTTTCCTTGCCCATGTTTGACCTGATGCCATGAGATTTCATGGGGTCCAGAGTCAATGTTGAGGACTCCCAGGGCCACTCCCTCCTGACTGTATATCACTGTACCGCCACCTCTGGTGGGTCTGTCCTGCCGGTGGGACAGGACATACCCAGGGATGGTGATGGAAGAGTCTGGGACGTTGGCTGAAAGGTATGATTCTGTGAATATGGCTATTGCTTGACTAGTCTGTGGGATAGCTCTCCCAATTTTGGCACAAGTCCCCAGATGTTAGTAAGGAGGACCTTGCAGGGTCGACTGGGCTTGGTTTGCCGTTGTCGTGTCCGGTGCCTAGTGGTCCGATGCCGGATGGTCCGTCCGGTTTTATTCTCATTATGACTTTTCGTAGCGAGATTTTACAACTGAGTGGCTTGCTCGGCCATTTCAGAGGGCAATTAAGAATCAACCACATTGCTGTGGGTCTGGAGTCACATATAGGCCAGACCGGGTAAGGACGGCAGGTATCCTTCCCTAAAGGACATTAGTAAACCAGATGGGTTTTTACGACAATCCGGTAGTTTCATGGCCATCATTACTGATACTAGTATTTTAATTCCAGATTTTTATTTAATTAATTGAATTTAATTAATTGAATTTAAATTCGCCAGCTGCCGTGGCGGGATTTGAACTCATGACTCTGGATTTTAGTCCAGGCCTCTGGATTACTAGTCCAGTAACATAACCACTATGCTACCGTACCCTAACTGAGACCAGTGCTGAGACCAATTACGGTGCTCCAACTGCTGCTATAGCTGAGATCAGTTAACAGAACCTAGGAACTACAATGTGCAGTGCCTCTCCCCAATAGATTCTTGGAGGGCCGAGTATCCAAAGCATGATTTAGTTACCTTTGCAAAAAAAAATTATACGCCATATTCCAATGCTCTCCTGGCTGGTCTCCCACCTTGCACCCTCAGTAAACTTGAGCTCATCCAAAATTCTGCTGCCCGTATCCTAACTCACACCAAGTCCAACTCACCTATCACCCCTGAGCTCGCTGACCTACACTGGATCCTAGTCTGGCAACACCTTGAATATACAATCCCTCCATGGCCTCACCCCTCCCTATCTCTGTAACCTCCTCCAGCTCTACTACCCTCCAAGATCTCTGCACTCCTCCAATTCTGGCCTCTTGCGCATCCCCAATTTTAATCGCTCCACCATTGGCAGCCGTGCTTTCAGCTGCCTAGGCACTAAGCTCTGGAATTCTCTCCCTAAACCTCTCCGCCTCTCTACACCTCTCTCCTCCTTTAAGACACTCCTTAAAACCTACCTCTTGTCCTAATATCTCTTATACGGCTCCATGCCAAATTTTGTTTGATAATGCTCCTGTGAAGTGCCTTGGGATGTTTTACGACATTAAAGGCGCTATATAAATGCAAGTTGTTGTTACATGTCTGTTATAACTAAAACTAATAACCCTGCATCTTCCTCTGTTTCAAATATTACTCTGCTTTTCCCTCACTCTGTGGCAAAACATTCCATGTTCCAACAACCTTTTGGATAAAGAAATCTATCCTTAACAACTCTCCTCACTCTTTTAATGACAGTTTTAAATCGGCAGCCCCTTTGTCACTGACTCCTAACTAGAGGACATAGTCCTTCCATACTCAAGATCAAAACTCGTCACAGTTTCCAAAACCTCTATTAAATCTCCTCTTAGCCTTCTCTGCTTCAGTGGAAATAATCCCAATATCTCAATTCTCTCTTCATCACTACAGTGTTCCATCCCTGGCTTCATCCTGGTGAGTCTATGCTACATAGCCTCTATGGTTTTAATGTCCTTTCTATAATTATCTCAGTGCAAACTCAAGAGGATTAAATCCCTAAAGTGCAGATATATGCTGGGAAGTATTTTAGCGAACCCCCATTGTCTGGCTTCTGATTCACATCCCATGATGGAGCTGTCCTGAGAAACTAGCCCCTTTAAAGCAAGCTTCAAGCACATTTAGATCCTTTCTATGACAATTGGTCATAATATCTAGAAACATGACATCCCTGCACCCCCACTTTCAGGGAATTATGTATTTGAACCCCTACGTCTCTCAGTTCATCCACACTCTTCAGCATCTTTCCATTGGGTGTATATTCTCAGTCTTTGTTTTCCCTCCCGAAATGTATTACATCACACTTATCTGCATAAAATTGCATCTTCCACCTGTCTGCCCATTTCGCTAACCTGTCTAAGACGTCTTGAAGTATTTTACAGTCCTCCTCAATGTTTATCAAACCCCCCTACTATTGTGTCATGAGCAAATTTTGAGATTGTGCTCCCTATGCCCAAGTCCAAATCATCCATATACACCGAGAACAGACACTGGGGTACACCACTTCTAATCCTTCACCAATCCGAGCAACATCCATTTACCCTAACATTTTGTTTCCTGTTCATCAACCAACTTTCTATCCGCACTCCTATATTTCCTCTTATGCATCTGAATTTTTCTAACAATCATCTTGTGAGACACCTTATCGAATGCCTGCCCAAAATCCATGTACACTACATCTATAAACTGCATCCCTTTTGTCTATCCAATCAGTTTCTTCTTCAAAAAAACTCTTCAATTTGTCAAACACAACTTGCCTTTAACAAATCTATGCTGGCTCTCAATTAACTCATGCATTTCTAAATGCTCACTACCATTAATCTATAATTATGGATTCTGTTAGTTTTGACATGAGACTTGTCAAATCATGCTGAATTTGAACAACTCTTAAGTTATTCACAGGCAAATATAGTAACTCAAACACATGTACTTTTCTTAGCCATGGAATGTCCTATCCAGTAGCAGGAATGGTGAAAACCTTTAGAGCCAAGGATTACAAAGTGGATCATCCTTTGGTGGTAAGTATTTATTTTGAATTATGCACCCAGTATAACAGTGCATATATCTTACAGGAAAACATATTGGTAGAGGTGTATTACAAAGCAGTAACTTATTCAAGTGATGCCGCAGACCACAACAGAGATTGAGATCTGAATCTGAGCTGTATGCCTAACTTGTAATGTGCTCCTGTACATGTTCATTCTATAACACTGTTGTTCAACTGGTGTCCCCTGAACCACGTGTAACTCTTCGAACGTTTCTCACTTAAATATGAGTGATGGGCAGTGATATGCTTCAGAAAGTACAAGCCACGTTCCACAGGATCAAATGCAAGTTTCTGTACTACAGCTCCAAAATCTGGGAAAATTAAAGAAAGTGGGCACATGGTTTGTTTGTAAGAGAGGAAGTTTTGTGCTGTAGTGGTCAGCTGATGCAAAGTAATTACTCTATTCTCTACAACATGGTGTAGTTGTCAATTCTTAAAAGACTTGAATTAGAACCTAAGTAAAGGTGATGTTTTATTCTTATCAAGGAAAGTATAATTTATTATCGTATCACAAGAAACCTGTTATTATAGCATAAAAGTATTCTTTAATACAATAATACTTGTGGCTCTTTGTCAGAACAACAGGTTGGTCACTTCAGTTCTGTACCCTTACAGTGCAGATTATAAAGGATGTCAGACTGTTGCAAGTGTCTCACTTGGCTCCAGTGATCTTGTACCAAGCAGCTCAAATTGTAATAATATGGATTTTTATTATACTGAATGTCACAGAATGATAACATGCATTATATTAAAGAACGATATCACGTGGAAGCTGTATGTTATTTGTTCCGAACCTGTCCACTGTTCTGAGCAGTTTTGTCTAACTTACCTGAAGTGATACACAAATGAATACCAATTCCTTCATCACCAGCTTCATCCCCTCACAAATATTGGTTCAGCTGGTGGTTAAACAACTAAGTCTATACATTACATGGACAGGAATTGGTACTGGCATTTTAATTGCACAGTACCAGTGTGCTAACTTTTTGCACCCAGTATAAAATGTTTCATTAAAAAAAACTGGATTTAATTTGATAGTTAGAAAAGCTTCCAGTTTTAAAGATCTCTATTTCTAAATGAAGTCAACACATTTAGCAATTTGATCATGTCTGTAAGTTAGTTGAATCTACAACAACTTACATTTGTACAGCTCTCCTTACATAAATCACATAAAAGTCTGAGTACTTTACAATGAAAAGAAATGGATATTGAGCAGGAAATAAAGTCACAAAAGCAAAATACCGTGGATATTTGTGGATGATATTGCCGAGGGTAGTGTGTAGATGTTGAATAGGAGGGGACTAAGTAGCGAGCTCTGAGATCCTTCAACTCCACCAATCCAACCCAATTCCTAACTAACATTGATGACTTTGATCAGGGTAGTTTCTGTGCTGGTTGGAAATCAGGCAGTAATGGGAAAGGGAAGTGTGGCAAAGGTGCTTTCAAGAGCCTTCAATAGAGATTGAGCAGTAGTTGTGGGGTTAGAGGGGTCAAGGATGAACTTTTTAAGGGGTGGGAGAATTAGGAATTTTAAAAGGGTGGAAATAATGCGAGGTAAGTGAACAGTGGACAGGACATGTCAACAAGCATGAGAAGAAAAAGAGGGTGATTAGGAGCTCGGTTGGAAGAGGATATAGGAAAGAGGTAGTAGACTTCTTGGAGGAAAGGAGTGTCCTGTAGACTGAGGAAGGGGAATGTGCAAGAAATTGCAGAGTATGTGAGGTTTGGGTTGGGCTGAGAGGGGAGGCAGAGGCGTCCGAGCATTTGGTTTCCATTTTGGAAGCAGAAGTCTTGACTGTCACACATATTTGTGTTGGTCCAGTAGTATGTTGATTGGTGTTTTATTTTAAATTTATATTTTTTACAGATAAGCGTTAATTTGGAAATAAATGTTTAAAACCTGAAATTGACATATTAAAGTAATTGATCGGTTGTATATTTCAGTTACAGAAAACGAAAGAGCTGTTGGTCAGAAGAGGGCACTGTTACCTAAAGTTCCTTGTGTGCAGTACGAGTAAATGTTAATAGTATCAGAACTGGGCAACTGCACATTCAAAACTTGTACTCTTCTTTTCAATCAATGTGCAATACACTTCCTTTTGTCCAACTCACGCCTGAATCTCAGTTTTCCAAACTTTGTTTAATCCCAACTTTCTAAACATAACCTGTTTCTCGATTCACTTTTTTCCCCTTCAGCTCAGCAATCACTGTTCTCTAGTCCCCTCTAAAGCAGTTTGAAATATCTTTCAGTATGTTGGGAGCAAAATAGAAATATAAACTATTGGGTTCTTTTGCAGCTATGGATCTGCTCAATCAACCCCTCACCTCTGCCTTTGATGCCCTTGTCCCCGGTAGGACCCTTGCTCTTCCACCCTGGTCATTCCCCACTGGAATGGCCCCTACCTTCACTCCATCATTTTCAAGTGGCACAGACTTGAAAGTATGTAGCGCACAACTGGTTTAGCATCCATCGCCAGAATTGGCTAGACCAATTCAGGCACTATCAGGCCTTGCTCTTCTCTGCCAAAATTGCTCACTACTCCAGAATCGTCCTGGGATGCATTCTTCACTACCAACTGTGGGATTAAATTGGACAGCTCTTTTAAAGAGCCAGCACAAGCACGATGGGCCAAATGGCCTCCTTCTGTGCTGTAAGATTCTATGATTTTATGTTCACTCCCAACTTCCATTTCTCAAAATACTTAACAACGTTTGAAAAATAGCTTTGGTTTGTCCTTGCCTTGCAGGATGATCTGGACTGATAGAAGGGTTTGGCTGAGCAGAAGGAGGCATGGTAGTGGTAACATGGTTGAATCAGATCTGATGTTAAGCGATTAGACCAGTCACTCTCCCTAGGACTTAAAGGAGTGATAGGGACTCCACCAGGGTAATGGCAGGGTTGGAAGATGGTGAGTGATTTGGTGGGAATAAAGACTAGGGAGGAGTTCAGCAGGTCAACAGCAGCAGAGGTGGAGGGTCAGAGGAGAGGGAGTTGAGAACTTGAAAGTGAATTAGTCACCAAGCTGGGTGGGGGGGGGGTGAACCCTTTTCCCAGGGGTAAGTGGTGAGGTTGAAGGATGCTAGATGGGGATGGTAAGGGAGACAAGGATTGAGACCTCAAAGTGGAGATAACGAGGTTGAGGGGTGACCATGGATATGGATGGGAGAGCTCATGTGAAGGGGGAGACAGAGTGAAAACAGGAGGGCAGAGAAGTCGGTAGAGAGGGGACTAGGTGTAGGTTGAAATCAGCAGGATGAGTCACAGCTCAGTGCACAGACTAAGGGAGGAGATCTTGTTGAGGATGTTGAAGTGGGGCTTTGGAAGGAGGTTAATTTTAATCATCATCTTTCTTTCAAAGAGGTTTGCTGCAAATTGTCATTCCTACATAATGGCCGTTGTTCTCTTCTTGCAGCCCCATGGCCTTTCTGTGGTTTTGACCTCACCTGCAGTCTTCACTTTCACAGGCTCTATGTGTCCTGAACGCCACTTGGAAGCAGCTGAGATACTAGGTAGGAGATCGAATTCTCTCAGACAGCTTCAGCAACATCACAATTGAGAGCTTGAAAGCGAATTAGTGAATTTGCAGATCAAACCCTTTATTTCTCAAAACTATCTTTTGGTTATGCCTACAAAGATATTCTTATAGAAATCAAACTAATAAAGTTGCCAACTGACCTGAACTGTCATTAAATGGGATACCATTTGATTCTTTTCTCATTATGTTTGTTCATTAACTGATCTCAGTGACTAACTACATTTAATCTGCTTTTATATTTGCTGAGCAAACTAGCAGAGTTAGATATAAAGCCCACCTGTACAACAACTTTCACTGATTATCTTTCTGGTATGTATGTACCAGTAATTTTACAGTTAATAGCATGAAAAATCTTTGTTTTGGAACTAAATCCATGCCAGTGAATATTGTTAAAATTAATATTAAAATATAATTAGCCGTAGTCTTTTTGAAGGCTTATAGCCTGCAGTTAATTTGATCTAACATAATGAGAAGCATCAAATGGTGTCTCACTTAAAATACATTGCCATTTAATGACAGTTCTGCTCAGGTGGCAACTTTATTTGTTTGATTTCCAAAAAAAAAGTTCTTTGTAAAGACATAACCAAAGAAAATTAAAGGTTTGTTGAAGTAGTAATTGAATTAATTTTACTTCTCGTGTGGCTGTTTTTGATGCATTTTGAGTATATTAGAATCAGATAGAGGACTGTGTTAGGCTGCAAATACACAGTGTGACTTCCTTCCCACCTGATACTACAGACCAGGCTCTGTGTCTCTTTCAGGGGCTGATGTGCAGACTGTGAAACGTGAAGATGCAGGACTAGTTCTGGCCGACATTCTTCGGAAATTCCTGTATGAGCTGAATATTGAAGATGGCCTGAGTGCAGTTGGTTACAGTAAAGAAGATATTCCCGCCCTAGTCAAAGGGACTCTGCCTCAGGTGTGTAGATGCCTAAAGCACAGCTCCAGTAAGGAGAGTTTACTTTTGAGGGGTTTTACAGAATTATTATTCATTAGCGTTACAAAACAAAATGAGTTAAACTAAAACAAGAAAAACATAAATAAACTGAAAAGTGGAATGTTTCCATGGTAAACTAATGCTCATGCATATCATGTGAGGAAAATTGAGTGTTGAGGTAATACTCTCTGCGACAGTATCAAACAGTAGACTATTGGACTGAAAATTTATTTTTGTATGAAAAGTTGTACTTTGACACTGTGGAGCAGGGGTTGAAAGATGGGTGGACCACAAGGTAAGAGAATGATAGTACTGGGAGTTTCTATAGTCAGGGACATAGACAACTTTTTTGCAGTCATAACTGGGAGTCCCAAATGGTATGTGCCCCGCTGCTGAAGGACATCTAGGTAGCAAGTTGAAAGCTGCCAGAAATTGTGGTCCCTATTGGAACCAGTGATGTAGACAGAAGTAAGTTTGAGATCTTGTGGAGGGAATTTGAGGGGTTAGACATTAGTTTGAAAAACAGGACCATGGGGGTAGCAATTTCCAGATTGCTCCCCATGCCACATGCTGGACAAGTGAAAGAAAGGAAAATTAGGACAGTTACTGTGTGGCTGCAGGGCTGGTGCGGGAGGGAAGGGTTTACATTCTTGGGGCATTGGAGCAATTTCTGCAATGGGGAAGGCTGCACCAAAGAGATGGCCTTCATCTGAACTGGAACAACACCAATGTTCTTGTGGGAAGGGTAAATCGAGCAGGGTGGGAGGATTTAAACTAATATGGCAGGGGTTGGGGAAAGTCCAGATTTGAGACTAGAAAGGGAGAGCGTTATTAATAAAGCTATTGAATAAAAGCAGAAGGCTTAGCTGAACTAAGTAGCAGAAGATCTGATCAAAATTTTTCAATCCTCCTTAAACAGGTAAATTGTACCAGGGGACAGGAGGGTAGCTGACATACCATCTCTGTTCAAGAAAGGAGAGAAGGAAAAATCGGGTAACAATAGACCAGTTAGCCTAATGTCAGTTGTGGGCAAACTCTTAGAATCCATAATTCAGGAATAACATTAGTGAGCACTTAGAAACACATGAGATAGAATCATAGAATCATAGAATCATAGAATCATAGAAGTTACAACATGGAAACAGGCCCTTCGGCCCAACATGTCCATGTCGCCCAGTTTATACCACTAAGCTAGTCCCAATTGCCTGCACTTGGCCCATATCCCTCGATACCCATCTTCCCCATGTAACTGTCCAAATGCTTTTTAAAAGACAAAATTGTACCCGCCTCTACTACTGCCTCTGGCAGCTCGTTCCAGACACTCACCACCCTTTGAGTGAAAAAATTGCCCCTCTGGATCCTTTTGTATCTCTCCCCTCTCACCTTAAATCTGTGCCCCCTCGTTATAGACTCCCCTACCTTTGGGAAAAGGTAGGGGAGTCTATAACGATAATCAAGGAGAGCCAGCATGCGTTTGTTAAAGGCAAGTTCCGTTTAATAAATTTAAGAGTTTTTTGAAGCAGTCCCACAAGAGGCTTGTTACAAAAATTCCGACTTATAAGACGAAATGTAGCAGCATGGAAAGGAAGTTGATTGACTGATAGGAAACAAGGGGTTAGAGTTAATGAGCCTTCGTTGGTTTGGAGAAGGGTGGGAAATGGTGTACCCCAGGGGTCCATGCTGGGCCCACTTTTGTTCTGAGGTGCTTTGGACTTGGGCATAGTGAGAACATATCGAAATTTGCTGATGGCACAAAGTAAGAAGTTTGGCAGTGAGTTGGACTGTATATGACTTCAAGAGGACATAGGTTAGCAAAATAGGGAGACAGTTGTATCATCTACCCCAGAAAAATGTTGTGCCAAGTGAGTCACCTCGTGATTCAAGCACCAATGGACAAGTTGAACTAAGTCCAAGCAGAGGGCCCGGGAATAGGTCCAACCTTGCTTGCTGGCATACCAGAGGCACACAGACTTGCTGTGCATCAGACCTTGAAAATACTGCTAAACCAACCACACTACTTGCATTTCAAGGCAGTTTATTTGCCAGAAGGATTCCTATAGAGTCCACTGACCTTGAGTTCGCTGATCTAAAAGGTAGGCGTCCCAACCCAAAAGGATGGAACTTAATAGGAAGGGGGTGCAGAGGAACACCTTGGAGCACACGGTGATTCTGAGACCACCATTACAGGGCAGAAACCCTGTTGATCCTGACCAGTTATAATAGAGGTAATCTATGAAAGACCACTGTTTGAGTAGGTTCAAATGGAGTGATCTCACAAAAAGTTTCATATTGGGGACCACAAAGATTGTTGCCACCATTGGCCCAAGGCTACAATGTGTACCATCCACAGGATGCACTGCAGCAACTCGCCAAGGCTTCTTCGACACCACCTCCCAAACCCGCAACCTCTACCACCTGGAATGACAAGGGCAGCAGGCACATGGGAACACCACCTGCAGGATCCCCTCCAGGTCACACATCATCCCGACTTGGAAATATATCGCCATTCCATTATCGTCGCTGGGTCAAAATCCTGGAACTCCCTACCTGACAGCACTGTGGGAGAACCTTCACCACACGGACTGCAATGGTTCAAGAAGGCGGCTCACCACCACCTTCTCAAGGGCAATTAGGGATGGGCAATAAATGCTGGCCTTGCCAGCGATGCCCACATCCCATGAGTGAATAAAAAAAAATAAAGGCGCATACCTGCTGGAATTAAGGAATTTTATTGGAGAACCAAACCAAACCAGATAGGCGCAGAGAGACTCTTGTCAGGCCTGTCCAAAAGAAGGTGCCTACAAACATCATCTCCAGCAAAGAATCTAGGTGATATTTTTCAGAGCTAAAAAAATCCAAATTCCTGGAATGTTGTAAGTATCGTTGGACTGCTGGCAAATGGACTATCAAAATAGAATTCTTGTAAGCCAATTGTCTATCTATGCAGCCATCATGTCCTGAGATGTGCCAGTACAATAAACAGACATTTCATAAGCACCCTGGGTGTCAAGGAAAGGGCAAAGGGGAGTCATCTAGATAACTCTAATCCAAGCAATGAAATGTGAGATACCTGTGGTGACATGGCTCTATGCAGATGTGAAAGTAGCCATCTTTCAGATCTCTGGTGGCTAGTCAGTCTCCTGGACACTTGCTTCAATTACTTCAATTCCATCTTAAAGTTCTCCTTTAGGAGGACAGAAAGATGTCACCATATTCTGACATCACAGATCTCTTAAAGGAGATTTTTTTTCTCTCAGGAACTTAACCCATTGACAACTTATTCCAGTGGTATGTGGAGGATGTTTACTGAAAAAGAATTGCTTTTACCTTTTTGAAAACAATAAATAGTTTTTCTGCTGATCTGTTTTAGGAGAGGGTAACAAAACTGGCACCGAGGCCTCAGACAGAGGAAGACCTGGCAGCTTTGTTCGAGTCATCAATGAAGCTTTATTGATCTTGTTACATTAAATAAAGAACTCAAACCTACATTAAGTATGAGGGCACCTCACTGAATACAAAAGAACATAAGAAAAATACTACTTGGTATACCAACTTCTCAAAGTAAGTTTTAAATATGTTACTGTAAATTTTTTCAAGTTAAAAACTGTAACCAGTAATTACATAAAAATTGTGGAGGGCTATTTTCTGACTGTCACTGACTGTTATGCCAATTTACTACCATGTAGTTGTGATCCAGTACCATACCTAGGATGCCGGACACCTCAAAGAAACTAATTTTGAATCAGGAACGGGGACTCACCATAATTAACATAAGCAATTTAACAGTAATGAAGAAAATAATGGCACTAAAGAGTGACAAATGCCCAGGACCAGATGGTTTCCATCCCAGGGTTTGAAAGGAAGTGGGTGAGCACATTGCAGATGCCCTAACTATAATCTTCCAAAGTTCTCTCTATTCAGGAACAGTTCCCTTTTTTTGGAAAATTGCACGTTACTTCGCTATTTAAGAAAGGTGAGAGAGGGAAACCAGGGAATTACAGACCAGTTAGCCTAACATCTATTGTCGGGAAATTGCTAGAGTCTATAATTAAGGATAGGGTGACAGAACACCTTCAAAATTTTCAGCTGATCAGAGAGCCAGAATGGATTTGTAAAGGGTAGGTCACGCCTAACGAACCTGATTGAATTTTTTGAAGAGGTGACTAAAATAGTGGACAGGGATTTGAGGTCTTTGGATGTTGAGGTCATCCACTTTGGACCTAAAAAGGAAAGATCTAAGTACTTTCTAAATGGTGAAAAGCTCGAAACAGTGGAGGTCCAAAGAGACTTAGGGGTTCATGTACATAGATCATTAAAAAGTCTTGATACAGAAAATAATCAAAAAGGCTAATGGAATGCTGGCCTTTATATCTAGAGGACTAAAATACAAGGGGGTAGAAGTTATGCTACAGCTTTACAGAGCCCTGATTAGACCACACCTGGAGTACTGTGTTCAGTTCTGGGCACTGCACCTTAGGAAGGAGATGTTGGCCTTGGACGGAGTGCAGCATAGATTTACTAGAATGATACCTGGACTCCAAGAGTTAAATTACAAGGAGAGATTACACAAACTAGGGTTGTATTCCCTGGAATTTAGAAGATAAGGGGTGATTTGATCGAAGTTTTCAAAATATTAAGGGGAACTGATAGGGTAGATAGAGAAACTATTTCCGCTGGTTGGGGACATAGCCTTAAAAATAAGAGCCAGGACTTTCAGGAGTGAAGTTAGGAAACACTTCTACACGCAAAGGGTGGTAGAAGTTTGGAACTCTCTTCTGCAAATGGCAGTTGATGCTGGCTCAGTTGTTAATTTTAAATCTGAGAATCATAGATTTTTGTTAACCAAAGGTATTAAGGAATATGGGACTATGGCGGGTATATGGAGTTAGGTCACAGATCAGCCATGGTCTCGTTGAATGGCGGAACGGGTTCAAGGGGCTTAATGGCCTACTCCTGTTCCTATGTTCCTGTACCTAGGTAAATAGAATGGAAAATTGAGCAGGGTATTTCGCTGGTGGTCATCCTGTGACTGGTGGATTTCCTCCCCCGCCGAAGTTGGAAATTAGAACCCATATTGTGTCCAATTCTGAGCACCACACTTTAAGAAGGATGTCAAGACCTTGAAGAGGATGCAGAGGAGATTTACCAGAATGGTACCAGGGATGAGGGAATTCAATTATGTTGAGAGATTAGAGAAGCTGGGGTTGTTCTCTTTAGAGCAGAGAAGGTTAAGGGGAGATTTAATAGAGGTGTTCAAAATTATGAGGGGTTTTAATAGACTAAATAAGGAGAAACTGTTTCCACTGGCAGGAGGTCGGTAACTAGAGGACAGAGATTTAACGTAATTGGCAAAAGAACCAGAGGGGAGTTGAGGAGAAATTTTTTTACACTGCGAATTGTTATGATTTGGAATGCACTGTCTGAAAGGATGGTGGAAGCAGGTTCAATATTAACTCTCAAAAGGGAATTGGATATATACTTGAAAAGGAAAAATTTGCAGGGCTTTGGGGAAAGAGCAGGGGAGTGGGACTAATTGGATAGCTCTTTCAACGTGCTGGCACAGGCACCGTGGGCCAAATGGCCTCCTTTTGTGCTGTAAGATTCTATGATATATTCTTTGTCAGAAGCTAAAAGCTTAGAACGACAAGGTTATTTTTAAGTGCGCTGTGATACATAAGACATAATTGTTACCACTTTCACTGAATCATAAGGAATTACTTTCTATTTGAGTAGTAAGACAAATGAAATTGTAGTTAATAATTGGGATATGAATTGTACTATGGTCTCAGTAACCTTCATTTTGCTTCTCAAGCAGAAAATATTGTACCCTGTGAATCATGTGACGGCACTATCTTGGAGTGATCATAGTTGCTGCTCACTGTACAATCAATGTCAGTTCAATGCCAGTTTAAACAGTCATCACATAGTTTTATTTTTAAGACTGCAGTCACGTATGGCAGTTAGTGAGTAGAGACTGTGCGGTAAATTTTCATCTGCACTGTCAGGTCGGTAATCTGGTGGAACAGATCACCCACCTGTTGTAGAACCTGCCCGATTTTCATTCTATTAAAATCAATGGAATGAAAATTGGGCGAGTTTTACAATGGGCAGGTGACCCGTTCCACCAGGTTACCACCCAGGCAGTGAAGAGGTAAATGTACCCCGTGTGATTTGAAGGAATACTCAGGAGAAGCAATATAAAATGAAGGGTGTAACAGGTCAGCTAGATGCACAGTTTGTTGATGCGACACAGTTTCAGCTTTGCATTGATGCAGACTGTAATATAATTTAGGAGTGGATTCAGCCAGATCAAATTCTAGCAGGTGGTATGAGGCCAATTCAAGGAAGTCATCTCACCCCTCTTCACTTCACCCTAGCTGGAATTACAATACAAATGATGCAAAGCAAACTTTTAAACATTCCCAGGTTATCGATTGGACTACCAGGAACTTCTAAAAATTAACCTTTAAACTGTTTGATGTTCACACAGAGCTGACTGACCAGTCAGTTTTCTGTCTAACAAGAGAACAATGCAGAGCTGGCAGTTTAATTCAAGTTTGTCAGCTGCCTATCACTAAGTAGATACTGGTCTCAAACTGCCAGATAACACCCATGGCTCACACCCATCTAGAATTCTATATGAGATCCTCTAAGCCTATTTATATAAAAGTTTTTTTAAGTCATTCTCAGATGTGGGCTTTGCTGGCAAGGCCGGTATTGATTGCCCATCCTCAGTTTCTGTCAGTTTGATACAACTGAATGGCTTGCTAGGCTACTTCAGAGGGAAGTTAAGAGTCAACCACATTGGTGTGAGACTGGAGTCACATACAGGCCAGACTAGGTAAGGACGGCAGGTTTCCTTCTGTATAGGACATTAGCAAATTGGCTGGGTTTTTACCACTCTTTTACTGATACCAGCTTTTTATTTCCAGATATTTTTTAACTGAATTCAAAATCTCAAACTGCCATGGTGGGATTTGAACTCATGTCCTCTGGATTATTAGTCTAGACCTATCAGCATCCACCACATTCCAGACATCACACCAAAAATCACAACTAAACAATCTTTAAAAGAAGTACACAAAATGAGCAACAAATGCAGTTATTTCCTGCTCTTTTTTTCTGACTGTAATGTGACTTGGACAGGTTGTTAAGGTAACCTGGAGAGGAGCTTAACATCACTTCCTCACAGGGAGCAACTGAGCAATGGCTTTAAAGGGACAGGCCAGATTGGATTTATTAGTGACTATCTTATTTTTATGGCCCCGAGTTTTGGACACCCCACAAGTGGAAACATCTTCTCTATGTCCACCCTATCGAACCCTTTCATAATTTTAAACCTCTATTAGGTCACCTCTCAGTCTTTGTTTTTCTAGAGAAAAGAGCCCCAGCCTGTTCAATCTTTCTTTATAGTTGTACTCTCTCAGTTCTGGTATCATTCTTGTAAATCTTTCTCCGGTGCTTCTAAATCCTTTTTGTAACATGGAGACCAGAATTGTGCACAGTACTCTGAGTGTGGTCTAACCAAGGTTCTATATAAGTTTAACATAACTTCTCTGCTTTTGAATTCTATTCCTCTAGAAATGAACCCCAGTAATTTGCACTTTTTATGGCTTTGTTAACCTGTGTTGCTACATTTAATGATTTGTGTATCTGAAGTGTGAAGGTAAACAGCAGATTGCAATTAATAATACTGTTGAAACTATAAACCCAAGTCCAAACAAGCCTTGAGTACTACTCCCATGTCTGGGAAGCTTTAGAATACTTCCCTCACACTCCTGCACAGGATGTAAGAAAAATATTGGTGCTTAATAAGCAATTCCTCTCTCACATCTAGTTTCCAAAGAATCACCATTACATCCTTTCTTGTTTCTCTATTTTATCAACAATACCACTCTCTCTTATTTCTTGTAAGCTCCAAATACACTGCCCTGCACACTGATCCTCCTTCACAACATCCCAACTGTGTTGAAATCAAGACTCTGCAGAGTCTTCTACTCTAACTCACTCTTTCCCATAACTTCCAACAGTGGAACTCATTGTGGGGGGAACTTTAATCCCCCCCCAAGAACGGATGGGATAGTGGGGGTGGGGGTGGGGGGGTTAAACAGTTAAAAATGGGAAAACGGAACCCAACCCACTGCCAACGCACCTATTTCCAGTTTAACCAGGGTGGGCTGGGGAATGGCCAAGTGACCCTCTCTGGTGAGGCAGGTTGATAATTATAAAATTTAAATGAGGCTCCATGCCTCAGATTTTGTCAACGATTTGGATTTAACACTTCCAGCATTGGTTTCCCAGGGCTCAGGAAACCCAGCAGCCAAAGGGAGGCAGGAGCTGCCAGATCCAGCAAGTAAGTACTTTTCCAGCACTGCTTGTGGGCCAGGAGGAGCAGGAGTGCTTATCCCTGGCGCCTGAAGCAAACCTGCTGCAATCTTCCGACCCACCCGGCGATCAGCCAAACCCATCCCCCCCCCCCACGATCCAATTCGCCCCCGCGATCCGATCTCTCTCCCTCACGATCCGATCTCTCCCCCCGTGATCCGATCTCTCCCCCCGCGATCCGATCTCCCCCTGCGATCCGATCTCCCCCTGCGATCCGATCTCTCCCTCACGATCCGATCTCTCCCCCGCGATCCAATCTCCCCCCGTGATCCTTTCTCCCCCCCGCGATCCGATCTCTCTCTCTCACGATCCGATCTCTCCCCCGCGATCCAACCTCCCCCCGTGATCCGATCTCTCTCCCTCACGATCCGATCTCTCCCTCACGATCCGATCTCCCCCCCGCGATCCGATCTCTCTCCCTCACGATCCGATCTCTCCCCCCGTGATCCGATCTCTCCCCGCGATCCGATCTCCCCCTGCGATCCGATCTCCCCCTGCGATCCGATCTCTCCCTCACGATCCGATCTCTCCCCCGCGATCCAATCTCCCCCCGTGATCCTTTCTCCCCCCCGCGATCCGATCTCTCTCTCTCACGATCCGATCTCTCCCCCGCGATCCAACCTCCCCCCGTGATCCGATCTCCCCCCCGCGATCCGATCTCTCTCCCTCACGATCCGATCTCCCTCACGATCCGATCTCCCCCCCGTGATCCGATCTCTCCCTCCACGATCCGATCTCTCTCCCTCACGATCCGATCTCTCTCCCTCACGATCCGATCTCCCCCCCGTGATCCGATCTCTCCCTCCACGATCCGATCTCTCTCCCTCCACGATCCGATCTCCCCCCCGTGATCCGATCTCTCCCTCCACGATCCGATCTCTCTCCCTCACGATCCGATCTCCCCCCCGTGATCCGATCTCTCCCTCCACGATCCGATCTCTCTCCCTCACGATCCGATCTCCCCCCCGTGATCCGATCTCTCCCTCCACGATCCGATCTCTCTCCCTCACGATCCGATCTCTCCCTCCACGATCCGATCTCTCTCCCTCACGATCCGATCTCCCCCCCGTGATCCGATCTCTCCCTCCACGATCCGATCTCTCTCCCTCACGATCCGATCTCCCCCCCGTGATCCGATCTCTCCCTCCACGATCCGATCTCTCCCTCCACGATCCGATCTCTCTCCCTCACGATCCGATCTCCCCCCCGCGATCCGATCCCCCCCCCGCGATCCGATCTCTCCCCCCGCGATCCGATCTCTCCCCCCGCGATCCGATCTCTCCCCCGCGATCCGATCTCTCCCCTGCGATCTCTCCCCCGTGATCTCTTCCCCCGCGATCTCTCCCTGCGATCAGATCTCACCCCTGTGACCTCCCCCCCGCGATCCAATCTCTCCACCTGTGATTTCCAGCCACGATCCGATCTCTCCGCCTAGAATTTCCCCCGCGATCTGATCTCCCACCCCACGAACCAATCTCTGACCCCCCCGTGACCCGATCTCCCCCGATCCAATCTCTCCCCGCGATCTGAACTCTCCCCGCAATCTGCCCCCCCCCCGGGATCCGATCTCTCCCCCCCGCGATCCGATCTCTCCCCCCCTGCGTTCCGATGTGCCCCCCCGCGTTCCGATGTGCCCCCCCGCGATCCGATCTCTCTCCCCCCCGCGATCCGATCTCTCCCCCCCAGCGATCCGATCTCTCCCCCCCCCGCGATCCGAACTGCCCCCCCGCGACCCGATCTCTCTCCCCCCCGCGATCCGATCTCTCCCCCCCGCGATCCGAACTGCCCCCCGCGAACCGATCTCCCCCACCCCACGATCCGATCTCTCCCCCCAGTGATCCGATCTCCCCCCCTCAATCTCTCCCCCATCCATCCGCGATCTGATCTCTTCACTCCGCCCCCCCGCAATCCGATCTCTCCCTCCCGTGATCCGATCTCTCCCCACCACGATCCGATCTCCCCCCCCCTCAATCTCTCCCCCATCCCTCCGCGATCTGATCTCTCCCCGCCCCCCCCCGATCCGATCCCTCCCTTCCTCCTCTCCGGTCCCTAGCCATCTATAGCAGGCTCCTCACCCAACAGCCGGCTAACCTCTCAATCTGGTCAGCTGCCTGGCAGGAAACAGAGTAAAAATATTCTAATGAAGTCCTGCCATTAAATTCGGCAGAACCTCCACTTTCCCGGTATTTCCCAGTTTCCCGCCTGCTGACAGGCGCCCCCACTTCCTCCCCGTAAACATCGGGGCCATTACCTCCCGTCTTGCTTTCCTCCTGCAGTCTTTTTACTTTTATAACCAAGACTTGACATCACCTAATAACTTCTTGTGATGTGCTTCATTTTTTTTTACACTTTATTCAATCTTGGTGTCCCTGTACAATGGGCCTTGATCCCTTTACCTCAGTTTCCCAATGGCAAAATTAAAATCACAAGTACAGCACAGTTCAATGCAATCCATTTAATCTCCAGATGCCACTGTTAATTTACCAGGCCAGAAGGAATTGGGTAATGCAATCCATTAGACAATGGCCTTTCACCTCTGGGATCCAAACTGATTGGATTTAAAATTTGCACAAAACTGACTAATTGGCACTAAATTAGCAATCTCACGGAGGTCACAGGATAGCTGGTGTTGGAAATGGAAAAATGCCTCACTAGTACACTTTAAGGTGCTGGTCAGTGGTTGGGTCAGAGTAGTAGGATCTTTACTCTGCATCTAACTGTACTATACTTATCCTTGGACTGCCCAATTATGGATATTGGGTGCACAAAATGGAAATCTCTCATTTTGGTGAGCACAAAAGTTACACAAAAAAGTTATTTAAAAATTCCTAAGAGAAGGAATGGAATTACTGTGACCCTGAGCACTCTGCTTTCCTATTTGACAGTTAACAGGGTATATTTTCTCTGGTGGTTAATGTGAATGAAAAAATGCACAACAAGCAGAGGAAAACATACACATATGTGACAAGAAATGTACGTATTTTTGTATGTTTTTAACGATGAGTTCTGGAAAGCTGAAAAACATTGTACAAGGCAAGATCTCTGACATTACAGCCTAATGTGTGATTGAAAGCTATATTATATATTACAGTGCTTTGTCTTAGTGTTTCTATATTAGAGGAAACAGTTGAAATGTTTAAACTGTAGCAGACACGCTGTAAAAAAAACTCTCACAAATGCAGATTTTGTAGCAAGTTTCTTACAGTTATAGCAGCCTGTGGCTGTGAGACACATTTGTCTGCAGATTCATTATCATTGCATTAGTGTGGGCTTCATCGCATTTCTGTAACAAACAGGAGCTCTTGTTCCAAAAGTGATCTCATGCCCAGAATAAATTACTGTATCTTGGTCTTGTCAACTGTAAGGAAGTGTCCTAACTGCTTTTCAATACCAAACAATATTGCATTCTTTTACAATCATGGGGTTTTCATTGTGCAAAATACCAAGGGCCATAATTCCCGCTGTTTTTAAATTTTGCACTGTTTTTGGTCGATTGTTTTTTTCTCATTCCATTGTGATTTTAAAATGGAAAATACCAGAAATAAACTTGGTTTACCATGAATTCACTGGTTATGTTTATTGCTCAGCTGCAAATCAACAAATAGCACTAATGTCTGTAAAACATATTTGTAATCAGATTTCTGAAAGGTGCAATATTCAAGGAATAATAGCTGGAGGATAATTGGTGAAGATGTAATTGTATCACTGTATCGCCGAAAACACATTTATGACTTTAAAATAGATTTGGGTTTCTATCTATCCATGGTTCACTATCTCTAGCTATATTGTTTAAATTGTTGTGTCTGTGTGAATGTAATATTGTAGAGCTCCTTTAACCTATCAGTTTGCAGAACTAGACAGCAAGCCTAGAGACTGCTGCCCCAATCAACCATCAGCTGTAACCTTAGGTAATAAATGCATGTTTGCCTCTGTCCCCCTTGTCCCTCTGCCCCAGCCCTTGGTCTGGATTTTACTGCTCACTCCCTACCCTCCTTTCTCTCTCTCTCTGTTCCCCATGCAAGAACCAGACATTCCCATTTACTCCCTTCCCTCTCTTCCACTCCAAGCAGCAGCCAGGTTTCAAAGTTGAATGCAAAGAAAGATGGCAGCTCCCATGTGTAAGACGTTCCCCTTTGGATCCTGGGATTTCTTGCTCCCAAATCGGTACCCCATTTCCTAATACCCTGAAAGTTAGGGGGAGAGAAAGGTTTGACCAAAGATTGTCATCTCAGCCCAGCCAGACCTCACCTTTAATAGGAAGCAGCACACCCTGGCTGAGAACTAAGCAATGCACCAATCACTGCAGTGTATCGTAGGCATCTCCTCCAATGCACTGATACTTACTTTGATGAGAGCAAACAATCCCCCCCGGTTTATTTATAAATATCCATAGTCTTTCATGGGACCTTGGGTTCCTATAAGAAAGAATGTACTGGGAACTGTATGTGCCTGAGTACATGTACCCATAAATACTTAACCAATTGAGTAACCTAATACTTTATTACCTTTTAATAGAACTTAATAAGTGACTTCAGCTCATCATACACTGAGTTCCTTTCATAATTAAGGATAAGGAAAAATTGCACTTGTTACTTGAGTAAAAACTGGCATAAACATCAACCTGGCACCTCAACAAACACTTCAGGTTCAAAACAAATCTCCAAAGTGACTGAGATACCACATACCTACATCTGGTCTGTCAAGCACATTAAACTGTAATGTGTTTTGAAGATGAAATTTGTCAGAATGACATTTCAAGTGAAACATGTTTCTTCCCAGTCACAGATCCTCTTATTTCAGTTTTATTCCACACAAGGGAGCTGTTCATCTACAGCAGCATCCTGTAAGTCTGCACTTGACTACCCATGCAAAATAATCATTTAACTTAGCAAATTTCTTGAATTACTTGAAATGATATGTGCATATTACGAAGCTCACACAAGTCCACACATATAAAGTGGGTCAATATAAACTTACAGTTATCATGATTGGCAATGTAGTGAGGGACCTGCCAAATTCATGAGCCATCCACAGCACAGTTCTAACACTGGCTAAAATTCAGCTGAAGTAGCAAATTTTTGTTTGTCTTTAATTTTATTTTGTGGTAGATATCACTAACAAAAAAAGGTTAGAACCTTAAGCTACTTAAGAAAATGTCTTCAACTCTGCTGTGCTTTATTTAAAGTCATCAGAGATTGTTTTAACGATATATAAATAATTTGTTTATTAAGTAGACCATAACCACTATATGTAGGTGATAGTTGATACAGCGTAAGAATGTCTCATTTTTATACGTGCTGATCTTGGCATGAAGTGAAGCCAAAAGCTAAACTGCACAATGTCCAAAGAAAGATCTTTCATTTTTTATATAACACCTTATTACATCTCTTAGCATATCCCAAAGCATGTCACAGCCAATGAATTACCTTTGAAGTCCATCACTGTTGTTATGTCTGCAATCACAGCAGCCATTTTGCACAACACCAGATGTACCACCAGACCACCATAGCTGATATTCAGCCAACAACATGACTCCAGTTTTAACATTGGAATGGACTCAATTGTGGAATTTTTCATTATACTTCACTTCCTTTATCTTTGCTGGTATAAAAGCATAATTTTAGCACCTAGAGAATTGTAGTAGATGACATAGTATACAACAGCTGACAGCAAATTTGATTGTATATTCACATATTTTTAACATATAGATTGGTATATTGACAGGATTCATAGATAACTGTAGCAAAGGCAATTCTTTTTGGGCTGAGATGCCCTTAAATGTTATACTCTATCCCTGCTTAACAGATGTTTAAGTTGGCAGTCAGTAGCACTGGAGAGGCATGTGACTTAATGGACAGAATTAAAGCACCTTCCACATTAACTGATAATGTAACTGAAATAATATGCAAGACGAATGTTGAATATTACAGTTAGAGTGCTCTATGGTAGCCAGTGGGATACAGTTTTGTTTTCAATAATTGACTGACCATAACTTACTTGTGACCACAGCGCTTCTGGTCCATTCATTCACAAAAAGAAACAAGCTTACAATGTGTCTCAGGTGGATATATGTATCCTACACAATAAATAAATATGTTCATACAAAATGAACTTGGACTTCAGTAAGTTAAAGAAAGAAAGAATTCACATTTATGTAGCACCTTTCACAAAGGATGTCCCAAAGCGCTTTACAGTTAATGATGTACTTTTGAAGTGTAGTCACTGTGTAATGTAGGGAAAGAGGGCAGTCAATTTGTGCACTGCAAAGTCCCACAAACAGCAATGAGATAATGAGGAGAGGCAATACAAACTAAATGGTACAATTTTAAAGGGGGTGCAGGAACAGAGAGACCTGGGGGTATATGTACACAAATCTTCTCTGCGTTAAATTTCATCAGACTATGTCCTCCTGAAGTCTGTTACTATCCTCCTCATTATTTACTACATTTCCGAATTTCATGTCATCTGCAAACTTTGAAATTATACCCTGTATATCCAACTCCAGGTCATTAATATATATCAAAAAAAGCAGTGGTCCTAATACCGACCCCTGGGGAACACCACTGTATACTTCCCTCCAGTCTGAAAAACAACCGTTCACCACTACTCTCTGCTTTCTGTCCCTTAGCCAATTTCATATCCACGCTGCCACTGTAACTTTAATGTCATGGACTTTAATTTTGCTAACAAGTCTATTATGTGATTCTTTATCAAACGTCTTTTGAAAGTCCATCTACAAAACATCAACCACACTATGCTCATGAACCCACTCAGTTATGTCATCAAAGAACTCAATCAAGTTAGGTATAGTGATTCATGGTTTCATCTGGAACAGAGGACCGTGTGGAACAGATAACCTCACCACCAAAGGACCTCATAACTTGATGTTCCAGGAGCTAAAGCCACTGTCCGAGGGGAGAAAGAAAATGGACTCAGTCATGCTGCTTATAAGGACATGGTCATAGAAGCTCTGGAAACATTATTAACCACTCGCACATAGATTCTTATTTATTCAATAGACTGGCTGTCATCTTGACTGCTATCTAAGGAGTTTACTCCTAGATTAATCTAACCAATTTGAAGTAGTCTCAATTATTTCAACTATAACTTAAAGTCAGTGATACAGTTGATACTGAATTAGTGATACACTGAACTGCCTTTACAACCTGTTACTCATTTCATTAAGTAACTCGTCTATTAATCATATTATTCAAATTTATAGGTAATACTGTAAAAGTATTTAAATCTATTGTTTGTATATCCAATATTTAATTTTAAGTAGTGATAAATGTGGTTTGTAGTCAATAGTTGCTAATGCACGACTTGTCTGATTTCTTCTTTGATGATTTGGCAAGAAGGGATTAATTCATTAAGTCAGTAGTTTGTGGGTATCTTAATTGAGGGCTGGTAAGGTGAACTCAAATTCAATCCAAACTGGGTGATGTAAGACAGTTCAACGAGCCAAATTTAGGCATCATTTACTCCTGGATCTAAGCTGGGCAGTTAAACCCAACTGCTCCTTAATGAGGAGTAAAAGTGAGAGTTAAGAAATCACCTGGTTCCTTGAGGTATATTTGTCAGGATACCGACCCCAGTGTTCTTACAATATGGAGTCATCATTTTCACATCTTTTACATTTTTTCCCCTAGCTATGATCTCTGACACTAATAATGTCATTGCAATGCAGGTAATGTCATTTGCCAAACAAAGAAGGTCAGCATAACACTTTTCATGGATTACATTGCATCTGTCTTAGATTTTTCTGAGTACCTTTTGACTAAGACAAAAATTGTTGTAGGCACAAAGTTAGGTTTCTAAAGGAGGCTAGGATCAGCACAGTATTAATACAGTACTACTAACAGATACCAAGATTTTGTGAAATATGCTATCAGCATCATTAATTCTTTATCTAGTGCCAAACACTATTTCACAACCAAGAGGATGAGCAGGTAGGAAATCTACTCCTAGGCTACTGTCAGTGTTTGTATGGAGATGTAAGTGAGTCACACAAGTTGACATAAGTGAATACACTTGTGCCTTTAGGACTGGATTTTTCCTAGCTCATCCTAATTTTGTTTCTATTTTATGTTCTTTTATTTGCACCGAACTGCCCCACTTATTATTCCACCATATTTTCTGAGAGAATGGAGCATGATGGAGTTAAGCCAAGTGAAAATGGAGTTGTTTAGAGCCTGGAGTCTCAAACCTGTTGGGACTTCTAAGCTATAGCCAGAGAGGGGAAGAAAGCCACTTAACTAAACATTTCACTCTTTTAATTCATCTGTCGAAGCACTGGCATCTAAAAATAAACTGCTCAACTCGTCAGCAACCTCAGTTGTCAAAGAACTGCACAATTTTGATTAAACAGACTGCAGTTTACTGAAATCAGTTTATTTGAATTGTCCTTCAGAGTACTCAGCAACATGAAGTGGAATGCATTGATACGTGACCTTCATAATTGTTTTAGTGCTCATTTGTCAAGAATAATATCATAAAGCTGGTGCATTGCTACAATGTACAATGCACTGACATTAACCTCCAACGCTTCTCCTCCATCGTCCAGCTGGGTGGGACTTCCCTTGCCTGGTTCCGTTCCTAGCTCTCCAGTCGTAGCCAGAGAATCACCTGTGATGGCTTCTCATCCTGCTCCCGCAGCGTTACCACTAGTCATCTCTTGGCGACTTCATCCAAAAACACATCAGGTTCCACATGTACACTGACAACACCCAGCCTACCTCAACACCACCTCTCGACCCCTCCACTGTCTCTGATTTGTCATGCTGCTTGTCCGATGATCTGAAATTTCCTCCAGCTAAATATTGGGATGACCGAAGCCATTGTCATAGAGTCATAGAGTTATACAGAACGGATAGAGGCCCTTTGGCCCATCGTGTCCGCGCCGGCCATCAAGCCCTGTCTACTCTAATCCCATATTCCAGCATTTGGTCCGTAGCCTTGTATGCTATGGCATTTCAAGTGCTCATCCAAATGCTTCGGTCCCTTGCCACTGACTCCATCCCTCTCCTCGGCTGAACCAGACCATTTGTAACCTCATCAAGACAGCCTCCTTTCAGCTCCATAACATTACCCATCTCCACCCCTGCCTCAGCTCATAGAATCATAGAAAATTTACGACACAGAAAGAGGCCATTCAGCCCATCATGTCCACGCCAGCCAAAAATGAGCCACCCAGCCTAATCCCACTTTCCAGTACTTGGTCCATAGCCTTGTAGCTTATGGCACTTCAAGTGCATATCCAAGTACTTTTTAAATGTGATGAGGGTTTCTGCCTCTACCACTCTTTCAGGCAGTGAGTTCCAGACCCCCAACAGTCTCTGGGTGAAAAAGTTTCTCCTCAGCTCCCCTCCAACCCTTCTACCAACCACTTTAAATCTATGGCCCCTGGTCATGGCCTCTCTGGTAAGGGAACTAGGTCCTTCCTATCCACTCCATCTAGGTCCTTCATAATTTTATACACCTCAATGAAATCACCCCTCAGCCTCCACTATTCCAAAGAAAACAACCCCAGCCTATCCAATCTTTCCTCATAGCTAAAATTCTCTACTCCGGGCAACATCCTCGTAAATCTCCTCTGTACCCTCTCTGGTGCAATTACATCCTTCCTGTAATGTGGTGACCAGAACTGTATGCAGTACTCAAGCTATGGCCTAACCAGTGTTTTATGCAGTTCTAGCATAACCACCCTGCTCTTATATTCGATGCCTCAGCTCATAAAGTATCCTATATGCCTTCTTAACCACCTTATCTACCTGTCCTGCTACCTTCAGGGATCTGTGGACATGCACTCCAAGGTCCCTCTCTTCCTCTACACCTCTAAGTATCCTCCCATTTATTGTGTATTCCCTTGCCTTGTTCACCCTCCCTAATACATTACCTCACACTTCTCTGGATTGAATTTCATTTGCCACTTTCCTGCCCATCTGACCAGTCCATTGATATCTTCCTGCAGTCTACAGCTTTCCTCCTCTATCAACCACATGGCCAATTTTTGTATCATCTGCAAGCTTCTTAATCATGCCCCCTACATTTAAGTCCAAATCATTAATACATACCACAAAAAGCAAGGGACCCAGTACTGAGCCCTGCGGAACCCCACTGGAGACAACCTTCCAGTCACAAAAACACCCATTGACCATTAGCCCTTGCTTCCTGCCACTGAGCCAATTTTGGATCCAACTTGCCACTTTCCCTTGGATCCCATGGGCTTGCACTTTTTTGACCAGTCTGCCATATGGGACCTTGTCAAACGCCTTGCTAAAATCCATGTACATTACATCAAACGCACTACCCTCATCGATCCTCCTTATTACCTCAAAAAATTCAATCAAGTTAGTCAGACACAACCTTCTCTTAACAAATCTATGCTGACTGTCCTTGATTAATCCATGCCTTTCTACGTGACGGTTTATCCTGTCCCTCAGAATTGATTCCAATAATTTTCCCACCACCGAGGTTAGACTGATTGGCCTGTAATTACTCAGATTATCCCTTTCTTCTTTTTTATACAACAGTACAACATTAGCAGTCATCCAATCCTCTGGCACCACACTTGTATCCAGGGAGGATTGGAAAATGATGGTCAGAGCCTCTGCTATTTCCTCTCTTGCTTCTTTTAACAGCCTGGGATATATTTCATCCGGCCCTGATAATTTATCTTTCAAAGCTGTTAATCCCCTTAATACTTCCTTTCTCACTATTTTTATCCCATCCATTATTTCACACTCCTGAACTACAATGTCTGCATGCTCCCTCTCTTTTGTGAAGACAGACGCAAAGTATTCATTAAGAACCATACCAACACCTTCCACCTCCACACATAGGAAAGAGTAGGGCCTATTAGAGACCAAAAAGGTAACCTTAGTTAACCTCTTTCTCTTTATGTATTTATAAAACATCTTTGGGTTTTCCTTACCAATATTTTTTCATGCCCTCGCTTTGCTTTCCTAATTTCCTTTTTAATTTCACCCCTGCACTTTCTATACTCCTCTAGGCTTTCTGTAGTATTGAGCTCTTGGCGTCTGACGTAAGCTTTCCTTTTTTGCTTTATCTTACCCTGTATGCTCGTTGACATCCACGGGGCTCTAGATTTGGCAGCCCCACCCTTTTTCTTGGTGGGAACATGATTACTCTGAACCCCTTGAATGCCTCCCATTGCTGACATTGATTTACCTTCAAGTAGTTGTTTCCAGTCCATTTTTGCTAAATCACTGCTCAGTTTAGTAAAATTGGCCTTTCCCCAATTGAGAACTTTAACTCCTGTTCTATCTTTGTCCTTGTCCATAACTATGCTAAATCTAACTGAGTTATAATCACTACCATCAAAATGCTCTCCCACTGATACTCCTGCCACATGCCCAGCTTCATTTCCAAAAACTAAATCCAGAACTGCCCCCTCTCTTGTTGAGCTTGCTAGGTACCGGCTAAAAAAGTTCGCCTGAATGCAATTTAAGAATTTTGTGCCCTCTATACCCTTCACACTGTTTGTATCTCAGTTAATATTAGGGTAGTTGAAATCCCCTATTACTGCCCTATTGTTTTTGCACTTCTCAGAAATTTGCCTACATATTGCTCTTCTATCTCCCTCTGACTGGTGACTGCCCCTTTTTTGTTTTTTTTTAGCTCAACCCTTATGGCCTCATTTGATGATCCTTCTAAAATATCATCCCTCCTCACAGCTGTAATTGTTTCTTTAACCAATATTGCCACCCCCCCTCCTTTTTATCCCCCTCTTTATCCCACCTGAAAACCCTGTAAACCAGGAACATTGAGCTGCCATTCCTGCCCCTCTTTAAGCCATGGTTCTGTAATAGCTAAGATATTATATTGTCATGTGTCTATATGCGCTCTCAGCTCATCTGCCTTATTCACTATACTCTTTTCTTTATTTTCTAACCTTTGTTTCCTCTGCCTTCATCTGCTGCCTTACAATAGATTAGACATTTACTGAGTGCTGTCAACCTGCAACTATGCTGTCTGGATAAGTAAGTGGAGTATATTGCTACAGGAAGTGTGCAACAACCCCTTTTGGACAAAGAGAAAGTCTGCCTTTGTGGATTTCTCAGTAGTTTAGTTTTGGAAAGTTTTAAACCAGGTCATGAGTTTCCATCCATGTCTGACCCAAAAAAGAAATGATTTTGTGAACAAGTATTTTTGAAGTGTTGTCTGTGCCTGTTTTGAACATCTAGCTGTTCATTAATTAGTTACATTTTAGTGAGTGAAATTTGAGTCAATAAGGATGGAGCCCTCGTACATCACCAAAATTGCAAGCAGGGGGCCTAAAATTTTGGTGTGCTCTCCTATCTCTGTTGGTGAAAAATTGACCCATTACAGACTTGGAACAACGCAGGTTCAATCCCTGGCTGGTGCTCAATTAGTTGATTTCAATTAGGGCAGCACTTCAATTTAACTCACTACCCTGGAATGGGGAGGGGCAAAAATAAAAATTAACTGCCAGGGTCCTGATCCCCTTCCAGTGACTTCTACCAGAAAGTGCACATGTCTGGCAACATTCACAAAGCTCATTGAAGACAAATGGCTATTTGGGTGAGGTACCAGAGGGTTGTCAGTGCCCATGGAACTGACTGAGGAAGGAGGAAGCCTCCGAAAGCTTGTAGATTTCAAATAAAATCGTTGGACTATAACTTGGTGTTGTAAAATTGTTTACAAACATGGAACTGAATGTTCTTGCCTGTTCAAGAGAGGACAGGCAAGAACTGAAGGGGGAAAAAACAGTAAATGCTTTATAACTGGGATTCCTGATGATACATATTGAGGAGGTTACAGATTTACACTTAGCTCCCAGAGTGAAAGGTAACTTTCAGGGTTGCCTGTGGTCTGCACTCCAGATCTCCCATAACCCTTCCATTGTTCTCAATATCAACAAAGATGTGATCAGCCAATTTGTAAAAGATTTTTTAATTTCTTATACATATGTACGGAATGAAACAAGATGTGTAAACAAAATTCAAACAGGATCCAGCGCAGCGCCAACATGGGTTCCGGTCCCTCACATTATTCCTGCTGCATGACTGCAAAAGAAAAAAACTGTTAAAAGATAGTCTGATGTAATCAGTGAATACAGAATGGTGACAGGACATTGGTTAACATACCTTAAATCCGATCTCAATGATGCTGTTATACAGCTCTGGAAACACAGTTCAGTGCTCCTTTCACTGAGGAAGAATTTCCCCTCATCCCCATATACAAACATCTATCATGCGTTAACTCCCCCACCACTCAAAACAAACAGCCGCCCTATAGAGAACTTCATATGCAGTCCCATTCCACGAGAGACAGACTCTTCCACCAATGGAGGTCTTAACCTATGGTAGCCTAGTGGTTGAGATACTGGATTGGCAACCCAGAGGTCATGTTTCAAATCACATCAATGGCATGCTGTGAAAATAAATTCATAAAATCTGGTGTTTTGTGGGCTAGCACCAGAAAATGACAACAAAAGCTGCCGTTTTGTCATAAAAACCGAATTGGCACACTGATGTCCATCAGAGAAAAGGGCCTACCTGTGACTCCAGTACCACACTACGACTTTCAGATTATAAATTAAACCCAGGTTCTGTCTGCCCTCTCAGCTAGACGTAAAAGATTCCATGGCACTATTTGAAGATGAGCAGCAGGGGCAGTCATGCGGTACAGAATGCCAGGAAACACAGTTGTGCTACAGTGTAATGGCTAACATTTAACCCTCAACCGACATCACTAATAAACAAACTATCCGGTCATTATCTCATTGCTATTTGAGGGACCTTGCTGTGGTAAATTGGCTGCCACGTTTGCAACATTACAACAATGACTACACTTCAGTACTTCATTGGTTGTAAAGCACTTTGGGATGTCCTGAGGTCGTGAAACGCGCTATATAAATGCAAGTCTTTCTTTACGCGGTTGACTCTTAATGCCCTATGAATGGGCAATACTGCTGCAAGTGTAGCTCACGTCCCTCTGTACAAGCACACTACTCACAAACTAACAGAGAGCCTCACCATAAACATTCACTCCACACAAATGCACCTCCCTGACACAAATTCCCATATCAAAAACTCCCCTGTACAAAGAGATTGACAATTATACATCCCACCCTCATTATTACATTCTTTAATTAACCACTGGAGGACAGTCATGCGGTACAGAATGCCAGGAAACACAGTTGTGCTACAATCCCCCAGGCACAAGTTACTCCCCCAAACCAAGCAAGCAGAAGTATCGAATGGGCTCTTCTCCCTTCGAAGGTGATTGGTATGTTGCCCAAAAGGACTAGCAAGTGCACAGGAGAGAATAGCCCAGCTGGTCTCCCATTCAACCACAGATGCTGCAAAGTAAGACTAAGGGCAAGCCTCACTCACAGATCACACACACACACACACTATGTTCAAGGTGGACAATTTCTGCCCACACAGAAATTGGATCACTTTCATTAACTAAAACCACTTTGTTGCATTTGCCAAAAAGCTGGGCCAGCTAATGGGAGATGTGTGAACATGGCCCAGACTAACATACCCACTTCTACTTTGGGAGGGGGGTATGGGAAGGAAATACCTCAGGCTGAATTTATACTGTTATGAGTCAGTCTCCCACCTCAGGGTGTCAGAGCACGGTAATAATTCTGCTGATTTATACTGCTACTTTTTTGTGTGATCCCCAGCCAGAACTACTGTGCTTTGACAAAATGGTGGTCTAAAATGCAACATCAGTTACACTCGACACAGGAACGCATCTGTTTTATTTACTACAGGAATTCAGTGTACTATTCCAATGAAGTGAAACAATATTCAGAATTACTACAAGATTAATCAGGTGACTCCAAGTTTCTTGGATAAATCTTGTACTTAGGATAACACGCCACTTTGTAATGTTAGAAACATAGAAAATAGAAGCAAGAGTAGGCCATTCAGCCATTCAATATGATCCTGGCTGATCCTCTATCTCAATACCATATAGTTATATTAGGAAAAAGAGGGCGGTCAGGAGCAGTGCTGGCCCCTTAAAAACTGAAAGTGGGGATATTGTCATCGACAATGGGAAAATGTCAGACATTACTTTGCGTCAGTATTTACAGTAGAAAAGGAGGATAGCATGCCAGAAATCCCAAGAAAACTAATATTGAATCGGGGACAGGGACTCAATAAAATTAACATAAGTAAAAGAACAGTAATGAAGAAAATAATAGCACTAAAGAGTGACAAATCCCCAGGACCAGATGGTTTCCATCCCAGGGTTTTAAAGGAAGTAGGTGAGCACATTGATAGATTATAGTTAGGGCATCTGCAAAGTTCTCTAGATTCAGGAACTGTCCCTCTAGATTGGAAAATTGCACATGTCACTCCACTTTTTAAGAAAGGAGAGAGGGGGAAATCAGGGAATTATAGACCAGTTCGCCTAACATCTGTTGTGGGGAAAATGCTGGAGTCTATAATTAAGGATAGGGTGACTGAACACCTTGAGAATTTTCAGTTAATCAGAGAGAGCCAGCATGAATTTGTGAAAGGTAGGTCGTGCCTGACAAACCTGATTGAATTCTTTGAAGAGGTGACTAAAGTAGTGGTCAGGGGAATGTCAATGGATGTTATTTATATGGACTTTCAGAAGGCATTTGTTAAGGTCCCACATAAGAGACTGTTAGCTAAGATAGAAGCCCATGGAATCGAGGGAAAAGTACGGACTTGGTTAGGAAGTTGGCTGAGCGAAAGGCGACAGAGAGTAGGGATAATGGGTAGGTCCTCACATTAGCAGGATGTGACTAGTGGAGTCCCGCAGGGATCTGTCTTGGGGCCTCAATTATTCACAATATTTATTAACGACTTAGATGAAGGCATAGAAAGTCTCATACCTAAGTTTGCCGATGACACAAAGATTGGTGGCATTGTAAGAAGTGTAGATGAAAACATAAAATTACAAAGGGATATTTTAGATTAGGTGAATGGGCAAAACTGTGGCAAATGGAATTCAATGTAGACAAATGTGAGGTCATCCACTTTGGATCAAAAAAGGATAGAACAGGGTACTTTCTAAATGGTAAAAAGTTAAAAACAGTGGATGTCCAAAGGGACTTAGGGGTTCAGGTACATCGATCATTGAAGTGTCATGAACAGGTGCAGGAAATAATCAATAAGGCTAATGGAATGTTGGCCTTTATATCTAGAGGACTGCAGTACAAGGGGGCAGAAGTTATGCTGCAGCTATACAAAACCCTGGTTAGACCGCACCTGGAGTACTGTGAGCAGTTCTGGGCACCGCACCTTCGGAAGGACATATTGGCCTTGGAGGGAGTGCAGTGTAGGTTTACTAGAATGATACCCGGACTTCAAGGGTTAAGTTACGAGGAGAGATTACACAAATTGGGGTTGTATTCTCTGGAGTTTAGAAGGTTAAGGGGTGATCTGATCGAAGTTTAAGATATTAAGGGGAACAGGTGGATAGAGAGAAACTATTTCCGCTGGTTGGGGATTCTAGGAATAGGGGGCACAGTCTAAAAATTAGAGCCAGACCTTTCAGGAGTGAGATTAGAAAACATTTCTGCACACAAAGGGTGGTAGAAGTTTGGAACACTCCTCTGCAAACGGCAATTGATACTAGCTCAATTGCTAAATTTAAATCTGAGATAGTTAGCTTTTTGGCAACCAAAGATCACAGATCAGCCATGATCTTATCAAATGGCGGAGCAGGCACGAGGGACTGAATGGCCTACTCCTGTTCCTATATTCCTACTCTCTCCCCATACCCCTTGATGCCTTTTGTGTCTACAAATCTATCTAGCTCCTTCTTAAATATATTCAGTGACTTGGCCTCCACAGCCTTCTGTGGTAGAGAATTCCCACAGGTTCACCACCCTCTGAGTGTCCTAAATGTCCTACCCCGTATCCTGAAACTGTGACCCCTTGTTCTGGACCCCCCCCCCAGCCAGGGAAAACATCCTCCCTGCAATGTTTGAAAATAGTTTCAGCATCAAGCTTCCTCTACACTGTCCCAATAATGTCAGTCTTAGAACAATGTGAAATTACCATTTCCTGCACCATCTCCTTTTGTTAGCTAACTCAGACATGTAGTTAACTATGTACATTCTTGTACCACTACCAGCATCTACTAGGAACAGGGCTGAGACCAGCCCGAATTCATAGAATCATAGATTCTTGCACAGAAGGAGGCCATTCGGCTCACCGTGCCTGTGCCGGCTCCTACTTAGAAGAGTCTAACCCCAGCAAGAGAAATCAACTCCATATCCTGTACATTAGAGAGTTTTCATCTGAAGACAAAAAAAAGAGAAAGAAAACCATCTCAAGAGACGGTGCCTCCACTCACCACATATGTACACTCAGCCTATAAAGTTGATCACCACCAGATGAAGGATGGTGCTGGCAAAGAGGAAGTCTGCAAATGCCCTCTCAGGTGAGATGCCAATGAAATCTCCTTTGTTCTGAGGGTTGATCTGTATCCGCAAGCAAACTGTGGCGGCATGGGAAAAACGAGAGTAAATAATTAGGGAAAGATACTGCAGGACACTATCAGAAGAAAACACACATATAGAAATGCGTAACTATCAGTTCTGGTCATTATTCAGAAACCATGCACTGTGTATAGTTTAAACCAACCTCGCTGGATGACAAATATTAAGGAAACAACCATCACCCATTTCACCAGAGACATAATCAAACCAGGAGAACAGATGTGTTATAAGCGATGGCCCAAGGGGCATAAAGACAAAGAGCAACGGCTCACAATTAGATCAGGTGATTCCACGTCACCCTTAATTTAGCTGCACATCACCAGCACACAATCATAGAAAGGTTATAGCACGGAAGGAAGCCATTCGGCCCATCGAGTCCGTGCCAGCTCTATGCAAGAGCAATTGAGCTAGTTCCAGTCCCCTGCCCTTTCCCCATAGCCCTGCAAATTTTTTCCTTTCAAGTACTTATCCAGTTCCCTTTTCAAGGCCGTGATTGAATCTGCCTCCACCATCCTCTCGGCAATGCATTCCACATCCTAACCACTCGCTGTGTAAAAAGTTTTTCCTCATGTCACCTTTGGTTCTTTTGCCAATCACCTTATGTCTATGTCCTCCGCACCTTAACCCTTCTGCCAATGGAAACAGTTTCTTTCTATCTACTGTCTAGACCCTTCATGATTTTGAACACCTCTATCAAATCTCCTCACAACCATCTGTTCCAAGGAGAACAACCCCAGCTTCTCCAGTCTATCCACGTAATTAAAGTCCTTCATCCCTGGAATCATTCCAGTAAATCTCTTCTGCACCCTTTCTAAAGCCTTCACATCCTTCCTGAAGTGCGGTGCCCAGAACTGGACACAATACTCCAGTTGTGGCCGAACCGGTGTTTTATAAAGGTTCATCATGACTTCCATACTTTTGTACTCTATGCCTCTATTTATAAAGCCCAGGATCCTGAAAGCTTTTTTAAAATCGCTTTCACAACCTGCCCTGCCACCTTCAACGATTTGTGCACATATACCCCCAGACCCCTCTGTTCCTGTACCCCTTTTAGAGTTGTGCCCTCGAGTTTATATTGCCTCTCCTCATTCTTCCTACCGAAATGTATCACTGCGCATTTTTCTGCATGAAACTTCATCTGCCACGTGTCCGCCCATACCACCTGCCTGACTATATCCTCTTGAAATCTATCACTATCCTCCTCATTGTTTACTACTCTTCCAAGTTTTGTGTCATCTCCAAATTTTGAAATTGTGCCCTGTACACCCAAGTCCAAGTCATTAATATATATCAAGAAAAGCAGTGGTCCCAGCACCAACCACTGGGGAACATCCTTGTACACCTCCCCCCAGTCCGAAAAACAACCGTTCACCACTAATCTCTGTTTCCTGTCCCTTAGCCAATTCTGAATTCACGTTGCAACTGCCCCCTTTATTTCATGGGATGCAATCTTGATAAGCCTACCGTGCAGCACTTTATCAAACGCCTTTTGAAAATCCATGTACACATCAACTGTATTGCCCTCGTCTACCCTGTCTGTTACCTCATCAAAAAACTCTATCATGTTAGTTAAACACAATTTGCCTTTAACAAATCCGTGCTGGCTTTCCCTAATCAATCAGCCCTCGCCCAAGTGACTGTTAATTCTGTCCCGGATTATCATTTCTAAAAGTTTCCCCACCACTAAGGTTAAACTGACTGGCCTATAGTTGCTGGGTTTATCCTTACACCCTTTTTTGAACAAGGGTGTAACATCTGCAATTCTCCAGTCCTCTGGCACCAACCCCGTATCTACGGATGTTTGGAAGATTATGGCCAGTACCTCAGCAATTTCCACCCTTACTTCCCTCAGCAACCGAAGATGCATCCCATCCAGAGCAGATGACTTATCTACTTTAAGTACAGCTTGCCTTTCAAGTACCTCCATCAATTTTTAGCCTATCCAGTATCTCAACCATATCTTCCTTTACTGAAACTGTAGCAGTATCTTCTTCCTTGGTAAAGACAGATGCTAGGTACTCATTTAGTACCTCAGCCATCCCTTCTGCCTCCATGAATAGATCTCCTTTATGGTCCCTAATCGGTCCCATCTCTCCTATTACTACCTGTTTACATGCCTGTAGAAGACTTTTGGATTCCCTTTTATGTTAGCCGCCAGGCTATTCTCATACTCTCTCTTTGCTCCTCTTATTTCCTTTTTCACTTCCCTTCTGAATTTTCTATATTCTGCCTGGTTCTCACTTGTGTTATCAACCTGACATCTGTCATACACCCCTTTTTTCCATTTCATCTTACTCACTATCTCTTCTGTCATCCAGGGAGCTCTGGCTTTAGTTGCCCTACCTTTCTGCCTTGTGGGAATGTGCCTAGACTGTACCCGAACCATCTCCTCCTTAAAGGCCTCCCACTGTTCAATTACAGTTTTGCCTGCCAATCTTTGATTCCAATTTACCCGGGCCAGATCTGTTCTCAACCCATTGAAATTGGCCCTCCTCCAATTGAGTATTTTTGCTTTTAGAGTGGTCTGGGTCCTTTTCCATAGCTATTCTAAACTTTATGATATTATGATCTCTGCTCCCTAAATGCTCTCTCGCTGACACTTGCTCCACTTAGCCCACCTCATTCCCTAGAATCAAGTCCAGCAAGAAGCTTGATATTAAATCTCATAAATTCAATGTAGTTCTCTTACCTCCAGCAACCTCCCAATCCACACATGCGAAACAGGTACCAGGTTACAGTGGCGGGCCGCAGGGTCACGATCCCTGACACCCAACATTCGCTCCATCAACACGCAGCTCCCAGAAGCACCGACCCTCCACCCCCACTCATCCCTGTAATGGGTCCACAGATTCCCTGTCGGGTCTGTAATGGGATGGCCCCGTACTCAGGGTAGGAAACTCTCCTTCCCTCCCAGCACAGACCGCAGCCATCAAATCAAAAGTCTCAACACAGCTGGGACCAAGCACCACCATCCCCCCCCAGGCCCCACCATCATCACCCCCCCCTGCTCCAGGCCCCACCATCATCACCCCCCCCTGCTCCAGGCCCCACCATCACCCCCCCATGCTCCAGGCCCCACCATCACCCAAACCCCCCCCCCCCCCTGCTCCAGGCCCCACCATCACCCAAACCCCCCCCCCTGCTCCAGGCCCCACCATCACCCAAACCCCCCCCCCCTGCTCCAGGCCCCACCATCACCCAAACCCCCCCCCCCTGCTCCAGGCCCCACCATCACCCAAACCCCCCCCCCTGCTCCAGGCCCCACCATCACCCAAACCCCCCCCCCCTGCTCCAGGCCCCACCATCACCCAAACCCCCCCCCCCTGCTCCAGGCCCCACCATCACCCAAACCCCCCCCCCCCCTGCTCCAGGCCCCACCATCACCCAAACCCCCCCCCCCCCTGCTCCAGGCCCCACCATCACCCAAACCCCCCCCCCCCCTGCTCCAGGCCCCACCATCACCCAAACCCCCCCCCCCCCCTGCTCCAGGCCCCACCATCACCCAAACCCCCCCCCCCCTGCTCCAGGCCCCACCATCACCCAAACCCCCCCCCCCCCCTGCTCCAGGCCCCACCATCACCCAAACCCCCCCCCCCCCTGCTCCAGGCCCCACCATCACCCAAACCCCCCCCCCCCTGCTCCAGGCCCCACCATCATCACCCCCCCCTGCTCCAGGCCCCACCATCATCACCCCCCCCTGCTCCAGGCCCCACCATCATCACCCCCCCCCTGCTCCAGGCCCCACCATCACCCAAACCCCCAACCTGACCCGCCAACCCCCTGCCAAAGTCACCCCCGACCCTCCCACCCGACAACCCCCATCGACCTACCCCACTCGCCAACGCCCACCCCCTACCCAATGCCCCCGGCCCCCACCCCGGCCTCACCTGCCAGCACGAAGGCCCCCACACAGGCGATGAAGCCGGACAGGAAGGAGTTGAAGGGGAAAGTACCGACCAGCGCGCAGTAGAGGAACTGCGCGGCCCCGCTCAGCGCCATGTACAACAGGTAGGAGTCGAGCAACTTCAGCCTCAGCGGAGTCCCCGCCGCGTATTCGTGGGAGAAGCGGCTGAGCACCGCCAGCACCGAGCCGCGCATCGTCACAGAGAGAGAGAGAGAGAGAGGCCGCACCGGGGGAACACAATCAGCCGAGCACACCGCACGTCAGCAAACCCACCCAGTCCGCGCGCCAAACCATCCGGCCAGAGCCGCAGTTACTGCAACCCCGACAAACGGGACCGCGCAGAAACGGTCCCTCCCCTTATCCTTTCATTAATTTTTTTTGTCTGTTTCTTTATTTAAATCGCCTCACCCCCCCCCCCCCCAAAAAAAACCTAGGAATAAACTATCCAATCCTCTTATAGCTCTTATTATTTTCTTTTAGTTATTTTTAAACTTTTTTTTCAAAACAAATTAAATTTTCTGTTGAGGGCTGTCTTCTCTTAAGGGTTTGTTGGCAATAAGTTTCTGGGCATTGTAACACCAATAGTGATCTGTGCCAGCTGCTGCCAGTAACCAGTCACATGCTGGTGGTGAAAGGTGCCCTTCGTCGCCCAACAGCATACAAAACTCAAACGCTGACAACTCAAAAACAATGAACAGCTGAAAAACTGCCCAGAATAAAGGCCAGTGACCCCCGTCACTGTTTCAAGATGACTGAATAGGTTCAATGCCTCTTAATTATGTTGGATTTCATTTTTATTTGTGTTTGTTTTTCTCTGAAAACCAAAACTATATGACATATCAAGACCACCATGTTTACCAATGGAGTCTGCGTAAAGCTCCATACCTCCCTGTCCTATGTGGCCATCCAGCTCAAAACACTGCCCCTGGCAGAATCCCAATCATGCTATTTCTGTGCAAAATGCATTGTTAGTCATTTTAGACTGTTGGTAACTGATTTGCAATATGAATACTTCTATACATCAAAGCTAATTAAAAGGATACTCGTCATTCAAAGATTGGACACCAATTTTTAAAAGTTTCAAAATTAGTTACCTATAACAAATGGACTAGGGTTTTAAGAACCAACAAAAGAAAAATATACCGAAGTTCATGGAGCAGATTGGCAGCTCCTCGAGCAAATCGCGAGTGGCACTCGAGCCATCAATGAGCAGGCAGGCACCAGACAGCTGGGGAAGAGCAAAGAGCAGAGTAACAACTTGGGCTATTTAATCACCCACTTCAGTTCCTCCTCTAATACACAGTTGTAGAAACAATCTATAAAGATGATAGCACTCATAAATTATGAATGCAACAACTTGCCTTTATATAGAGCCTTTAATATAGAAAAACATCACAAGGTACTTCACAGAGGTGTAAGGAAAAGAACGATTGCCAAGCCAAAGAAGGAGAGATTAAGTGGGGTGATTAAAAGCTTAATCAAAGAGGTGGGTTTTAAGGAAGAGAGAGGGGTGGAAAGGTGGTGGAGTTTAGGGAGGGAATTCCAAAGCATGTGACCTAGGTGGCTGAAAGTGGGGACACGCACAAGAGGCTGGAGTGGATTACCAACTCTGGTTAGAGCTATTCCTGGAGGTTTGATCAGGTGACATCTAATTACGTGATGCCTGCAATTGCTATTGCATTTATCTTATAAAGGTTAGGACCCTGTAGTTGAGTAGCTTTGTTCGTGGTTTCACGCCAACAGCTGTTCTGACAACCAGGATGTCATTTGATGGTAGGCGGAGAAGGGAAATAGAGGGCGGGGAAGAGGGAAAACTGAAGGTGGGGGAGGGATTCACAGAAGGAAACCAGAAGTGGAAGGAACTTTGATTCCACCAGTATAGTGATGAGGGCCACAGCACCACTGCACTATTTTGGGCACGGAACATATTGGAAAGTAAGGTGGGGTGGCTTTGACAAGGGACAAGGTGTTGCCACCCATTAGTCAGGTTCCTGTCAAAGCTGGAATGTCCATAGAATCAGCCACAGGGAGGTCATGGACAGCAAACATCTTGTTCACGAATGATGGACATCTTGGGGAGTCGGACAATGACTTCTGTTCTGCCAACAGAGCCCAGGATGGGAGATGGGTCACGTGCTCTGGGATAGGTAGCTATAGCTTGGAGCTTTAAGTTGTAGATTAAGGTAAAATATAACCACTGTTAGGGGCAGAGGGTCTTAAGCAGTGGGGTAAAGAAGACTGGGGAGTAAGGAACGGGCATGGCAGTGGATGTCCGTAGATGGAGATACAGGGACTGCTTGCCCTGGAGCTACCTTTGCTGCAAAGGGGGAGAATGAACCATACATCAGTGTTCATTTAATGGGTGTATCCGTTCAATATTAGCAACTAAAGCTGGTAAATTGGTGAATTGCTGCAGTGACCCTCACAAAATGGCAGTGCTGCTGTTAGTTGACTTAGTGCAGCAGACAACAAAGTCTGTGTGGCTACATGTTTGCATTGGGGATGTAATTGTTACATCGAGTTACATCAAAACTATAGCACAGAAACAGGCCATTCGGCCCAACTGGTCTATGCCGGCATTTATGCCCCACACGAGCCTCCTCCCTCCCTATTTCATCTAACCCCATCAGCATATCCTTCTATTCCTTTCTCCCTCATGTGCTTATCTAGCTTCTCCTTATATGTATCTATTCTATTTGCCTCAACTACTCCTTTTGGTATCACGTTCCACATTCCAACCACTCTTTGGGTAAAGAAGTTTCTCTTGAATTCCCTATTGGATTTATTAGCGGCCACCTTATATTTATGACCTCTAGTTTTAGACTCTCCCATGAGTGGAAACATTTTTTCTACATCTACCCTATCAAAACTTTTCATTATTTTTAAAGACCTCTATCAGGTCCCCCTCAGCCTTCTCTTTTCTAAAGATAGAGCCCCAGTCTGTTCAGCCTTTCCTGATAAGTATATCCTCTCAGTTCTGGTATCAGCATTGTGAATCTTTTTGCACCCTCTCCAATGCCTCTATATCTTTTTTATAATGAGACTAGAACTGTGCACAATACTCCAAGTGTGGTCTAATCAAGGTTCTATACAAGTTGTTTAACATAACTTCTCTGCTTTTCAATTCTATCCCTCTAGAAATGAATCCCAGTGCTTGATTTGCCTTTTTATGGTCTTATTAACCTGCTTCACTACTTTTAGTGTATTTGTGTATCTGTACCCTGAGATCCCTTTGCTCCTCTATCTCATTCAGGCTTATTATTCAAGCAGTACGTGGCCTCCTTATTCTTCCTACCAAAATGCACCACCTCACATTTCCCTATACTGAAATTAATTTGCTAATTACACACCCATTATTAATGTCCTCTTGCATTTTGACACGTTCCTCCTTTGAATTAACTACATCCCCCAATTTGGTGTCATCCGCAAATTTTGAAATTGTACTTCCGATTCCCAAATCCAAGTCATTAATGTCAATTGTGAATAACAGTGGTCCCAGCAGATCTATGACTACAAATCACTAGTTTTAATTCAAAATGTGAAGTGCTTCAAGACATCTGATTTATAGTTAGTTTGCAAAATGTTTTGCTCTTTTTGTTTATACTGTCTTATTTTTGACCTTTAACACTTGTGCTTGATAGTCAGATTGCGTATTACATGCTGTAACAATTTAACTTGGTAATGTGCGAAAAACTGGCTGGTCATCAGTCCAAGTATGAAAAAAATCTAATTCTCATTGAGTCAGCATTGGTTACTTAAGAAGGAAGTTCTCCTGTGCCAAACTAAACTATTCAAATACAAGCATTTCCTGGAATAATGCAGAAAGGTTGTGTTATTTTAAAGGGGGAGTTATTGCAATTTGAGAGGGAAAGTCTGGAAAATTCACACACAACAATGTGAGCGAGGCATAGGGAGTGAATTTCTGCAGGGGTTCGCCATCTTGTCTGCCGTAACTTCAGCAGAAGAGCGGCCAGTTTTCGGGGGTTTCTGCGGCTCTTCCATCTGAGTTACATCAGATGAGTGGGGAAAGGCAACCGTTTAGAGCCTTCCCGCCATTGTATACCGAGGGGCTGCAATCAGGGAAAAACCCCCTCGGGCAGAATGTAAAATTCAAAATTGATGTAATGTACCCGCAATAAATCTGCAATGAATCTGTAATGAATCACCTGTATTGATTGTGATGCAATGAGGCACCCTAGAGTGTCATGAACTGTAATGATGTCCAATGTGTTTCATTGAACTGTACTTGATGTAACCTGCAAATTGCATAATCGATATTGTGTATGTTTGGAATGTGATATGAGAACTGTATTGTATGAACTGCTACAAATTTTATGAATAAAGTATATTTTTTGAAAAAAAAATGAAGCTCCTGTCTGCTTTAAAAGGAAGCTTCCAACTTCCACCCCCAGGCCTGATCGTAGAGTTAAGTGGGGCGAATATTAGGTAGCAATCAGGTGGAACTGATTTTTGCCTAATTTTGCAATTTGGTATATCCCATCTGTACCTGAAAACAGAGGCAGATGGGGCATAATGAATGTAAAAGTCAGCCCCTTTGTCTTTGGGAGCTTGGCCTCCTCACCAAATGTCTCATCTTCCCTACCACCTCTTAAATGATAATGGTATCTTTTAATGTAGACTCTGAGGACATGGCTTGAAGGGCAGTTGCCTCTGGAGATACAATTTTTATTAATTAACTTTGAATTGCCCATGAACTGGAGCATCTTTTATAATAATGCTTTTCCAGAAGACAAAGAAGCAATAAATCATTCATTTACTTCATGTGGTTCAAGTTATAGAAGAACATTTTACAGATCTTTACCGCCATACAGCCTGAAATTGTGAAAATGACTTTTTTTATTACAACATCGGTTAAAAACATCACTTACCCTAATCTAAACAGTCAGAAGACATGCTGTTGGTTGTATAGATGGGTAATTCCTTTTTTTGCCCATGTTAGCGTTTTTGTTTAATTTTGAGGTGGGGAGAACGTTATCTTTAGGAATCAATGATCTTTTCTAAAGGTGCGATTTTGATCTAGCAGTGCATTTTGGACCACTGATTTTTTTTCTGCAGACCATGCATTAGGAAATTCTTGCAAAACTTTGTTTATTTTGTTGACCACAATAGTCCCGTCCTTCTGCTAAAGGCATGTTTTGCTTTTGTGTCAAAATAAACGTTTTTTTATTACATATTTTGTGACACTCCTGCATACAGCTCTTTCAACGATTTTCTTGAGTATCTAACATGTATTGTTCTTCTATTCTCTGGGTCCTGCTTTCATTATTATAGAAGGTGACTTGGCTTGTGCATTTGAGACATAAACTGTTTTCTGCACAAACATGTTGAGTTGCAAATGTTTCTACATATCCATTAAGAGCACTACAATTATATAAGGTAATACTAACATATTGGATTATATAGCAGTTGCAGAAAATATAACTGAATCATAATGCATGATAATAAATAATTGTTTCATAATACAAGTGGTCTGATTAAAGGGCCCAATGAAACTTTTTCTGCTAAAAAGTGATTATATCCTTGCCATTAGCATTTGCATATAAACAACTCATTTAACTTTCAGCCTAACTGACATTATTTAAAAATAAATCACAACTGCTCTGCATTTATTTTTTTTATCTTTCATGGAAGGGAGTTCCTTTTGATTTACTTGTCATTTGTACAATAGAAGGATAAAAAAAATCTCCATCTCAGTTAATGATCCCCCATCTGTTGAGAATACTCTGGCTGCTGAAACCCCCAACCTCTCCACCACCACCCCACCCCCTCCACACACACACACACAAAATCACAAATTGACCAAAGCTAATGTTGATAGTTTTACTTACCTGCACTATGTACAAAGAGTATGTAGCTAGCCTAGCAATTATAATGGACATTTAGGCATCATCAACAGCGATGTAACAATCTTCAACAACATTTATCTGATTAATTTCAACTTTTGCGATTTATGAAATAATCATCTTTCTGTTAATAATAAATAGAATTATGTACTAGCCATGAAGAAGACTAACATAGTTTAATGATTGTGATTATCTATACCAATTATTATTGGTATATTGGTATTTTAGATTATCTTACAGGGTGCATGAAAAATCTTTTTATCGTTTTTGTCAAATTGATAATAGTTTGCAAACACATAGCTAGGAAAGTTGTTTTCATCAAAGATGAGTTTCTGTAGTTACTAGGAGTGAAGACGCCAAACACTGACAAGACAACACTGTCTGGGAGGACTCTAATAGGTTGATGATGCCCTGACAGTACTTTGACTAAATGTACAACACTTGGTAAGAAAACTTAAATATGTTGAAAAGAAATCATTTCAATATCAGTCTATGTAACAACACAAATAAGTTTAACTGCTATTTAATGCAAAATAATTCAGAATAGATACAGTTACGGATAGATAAAAGCACTGTACGATTCAAGGAAATCCACCAATTTTTTCTTTATTAGACTTCATTGTGAAGTATCTATTGTTGTTGGTTTATGTGACATCAGGTTGTGATTTGAATTTATACTTGCAGATTGTGTAATTTTACTTATGCAACTGATCACTAACCACAGAATATACCTTGTGGTAAACAAATACCCAAGGCCAGTCTGTCGCCGGTAGATTCCATTTGCACTGTGCATCAAAAAGATGTTAGTTTTGTTGTCTTTAAAACCCACTTCTTTGTTTAGTAAGAATATTTCTGTAACAAATAATATATTTAGGATAATTCATTTAAGGAGTAACAAAAATAGACTTTCACTGGTTTCTCTTTTATTGGCTATTTCAGGAAATGGAAACATAGAGCAACATTTTTAATATGCATTTCAAAAAGTAAATTAAATGGGAGTTAACAGAAGCTTTACCTTTGGGTTAGAAATAATTAATGAATTCTGATTGAGCTTTATATTAATAGTATTCACAGAAAGACAGATGGAGCTAATGGGAATTATAATGAAGAATATGGGATGGTAGACAGGGTCACTTCAGCATTTTGTCCCTACGGCCCAGATAAGCAGGAACGACTGGATTAAACCTCTTCACTTCAAGTTCACAGAACTCAGCCAACACTAGCGGTCATATCAGAAGAGGTAACTGAAAATGCACCAGGTTTCCAGCTGTAAGGATGACTGTTTGGACGTCTTCACCACTGTCCTCTCCCCTAAAGGTGAGGAGTTAGTAAGTAAATCTCACAGATTCAATGGTTATTTTATATGCAGATCCTGCATTAAAGAGTGAGACTGCAGCAATGGTTCAGTGCTTTATTGTTGCAGTGCTGTGATCTGTGAAATGTAATGTTATCCTGACTCGTGATTAATTCCAGCTCTCATTCACCCATCTGTAGCACGCAATCCTATCGGATGCAAGCATATTGACTCGAAACGTGTGAGGCACAAGACGGTAAGATAAATCATTTTTATAAATTATTTTCTCAAAACCCTATAAATTATCTAATCGACCTGTGTGCTAAGAAGTACACTATAAATGTGTGTGTGCATGTGTGTGTGTGTTATTCATATGTATATAAAAAAAGAGAATCGCATCCTATTCAAACATGTTTCGGTCACCAAAAGTGTATATTTATGTTGCATGTACAGTGTCAACATGTAGTGTCTATCACTGTCAGTGAAATTCACGAGCCGCTGGTGTTGAAAGCTAAATCTCAGTGATCAAGCCTAATGAGCCATTAAATCCATTGCAACTGGACCCTTTTCCTGCAAGGAACCCACAATGAAGATTCAAACAATAAGCATTGTGATTGACACCAACTGGTTTTTGAAGTTTGAGGTTTGCTTGCACTACTGTGCTGTCTTGTTACCTTTTGTGTAATTGATAAAATTTCACCTCTCTGCAGCACCCTGTGAATAAAATCAATGTAACCACATGTGAATCAGTCTTTGGCCTAAACCTCTATGTTTAAAAACCTTTTCAAAAATTACACCTCTTTTCTTCATATACAGTCTCAATAAGGATTCTTTTTAGATCTTGAATGACAGTTATCTTAAAGTAAGAATTCAAGAATGATGGAGAATTAAATAAAATGTGAAGTTCACAATAATGCTTTCTGACTAAACTGAAAAACTAATCTTGTGGTTTTGATTTTGGCAAATAAAAGGTCAAGGCTGTTCTCAAAAGGTTAATCAATTAAAATTTGAACGAATTATTCAGCCAGCTGATTAACAAAACAGAATTCATAGCAGCTTCACACTTACAAGGATACAACTTCACAGCAAAAGCAATGGTCAAGGGTTAAAGAACAATTTGCATTTGTATAGCACTTTTAAGATAGGAAAACATCCCTAAGAGCTTTACAGGAGTATCAGACAAAATTGACACCAAGCCAAAGGAGATATTAGGATGGTGACTAAAAGTTCAAAGAGATAGGCTTTAAAAGAGGAGAGGTGGAGAAGTTTAGGGAGGGCATCCCAGAGATTAGGGCCTAGATGGCTGAAGGTATGGCCACTAATGGTGGGCGAAAGGAGTGGGGGATGCGTAGGAGGCCAGAGTTGGAGGAACGTAGAGATTGAGGGTTGCAGGGCGAAGGATTGCAGGTTGCAGGGCGAAGGATTCGAAAATGTCATTTCGACACGATTCACCCGAGGAAGGAGGAAGCCTCCGAAAGCTTGTGGAATTTAAAATAAATTTGTTGGACTATAACTTGGTGTTGTAAAATTGTTTACAATTGTCAACCCCAGTCCATCACCGGCATCTCCACATCATGGCTGGAGGAGGTTAGAGATAGAGAAGGGCAAGCCAATGGCAGGATTTAAACAAGAATGAGAATATTAAATTTGAAGCATTGGTGGAAGTACAGCATAGAAATTACTGTTGCAATGTTATCTTATGAGCACTTAACATGCTCATATCAAATTCCTCTCTTGGCTATTTTAATTTAAGCTTTAACCTGTTTAAAATAAACAGATAATGCTTCTTTTAAAATAGAGGAACGATTTGACATGAGTATGATAAACACCATTACAACACTAAACAGTAATTGCCAGGTTTGTAAGTTAATGCTTGAAGTTACCGGTTTTAAGAATCCTTTTCCGAACCAGCTGCATATTACCAAATGGGATACTGGTAATGGTTTTTGGTACTGAAAGCTATTTTATGAGATAAATGAAAAACTGAAATACAGGAATCTGTAAATAATGGGTAAGAATTTTAAAGTTTCTAAATGAGAGCTATTAAAATATCAAGGGTTGTACAAGAAGATATAATTAGTGCTGGTTTACGTATTTGAAGGTTAGGAAAACATGATCAACAGCCTCTGGCTTCAGATTTGATATGGATTCTAAGCTCAGTTTCAGCAGAGTTTTTAAAAGCCTAATTCCTGTGCAACAGCAGGGTTGCTATAAATAATTTCAAGACTGATCTAGGAGACAAACTATAGCGTAGATTTACAGATTTTTCAGACACAAAATGGGAGTTACTGATGGGAAAATGGGCTGGAGATCAGTTGCACCAGATCGCCACCTATTTTGTGCATCATGAATATTTTGAGTGGGAAATTGATAGACACAGAAACACTTAATTTTAATACTTAAATTAAGTTCTGATGAGATCATTGTAATGTAAATGCAATTTCCCAACCTTCGTGCCCGTATACCACTCAGTGATCTGCCAATATGGGCAACCAGGGCTGCTTGGAGCTGAGCTATACACAGAAGCTCATTTGAAGAGCCTAGTAAGAAGATTGTTTGAACAATTTTTTTTCCTCTGTTGTCACTTAGCTTTTTAGAAGCCTTTGTGGCAATTGTTGTGGTGCAGCCTTTATCCCCCCCTTCAACATCTGCGTTAGTTAGGGGACCGTCCTCCTGGAATTGTTGTTATGGGCTGTCTTCTCCAACAAACAAGAGTATAAAGTGAGAAATTCCAATTGTGAAGGTGACATGCAGTAATTGCCAAGTGTCAGCATGCAGCCCATATTCAGCTACATTAGATGGGAGGATTGCTTTGCACTGAATGCATGCAAGGATATGACTCGTATTCACACCATAGTCAAGCTGCGACTAGTGTTCAATGTGTAATATAAAAATCAGCAAGAAAGCAACATACTTAGATTGAATGCACTTTAATAACATTTTCATACCGATATAACAGAAATGATATATTCTCCAACACAATACAACTGACATAATTGATAGCAATTAATTTTATTTTATTGTGATCTATATGCATATCACAACACAGTTTTATTATGGCTTAATCACCCATATACAGACTGTGATCCACATTCATTAACTCCCTACTGCATCCATGCAACAACAGATGTTCCGTGAAGTAATTATTTTATACGCATGAAACTAGGTCAGTAACACAAACAACCCATTGAATAGTTACAGCCTTTGATAGGAGACAAAAATGGCCCTGCAGCAGTCTGTCAGTATAGGTAATGGCAGTGGCAATTAATGAGACCAGAAGGTTTTCCTCAGTTCCTCTGAGTACCAAACGATTAAGGCCCCTGATGCAATACACTGTCACATGCTGACTCTGAGGCTTGTGTAGTGGCCTTAGAGATTTGGCACTAAGAGATCAAAGGTAATCCTCAGAATGTGCCAGGAGTTCACATTGTTAATATTTTGGAAAATATCAAATAGGTATATGTTTTTATATAACCAAATGTATTCTGACTACGAAGAGGCCTGAATGATGGGCTGGATTTTCCATCCATTCGTATCAAATCGACAGAAAATCTATTGGCCCCAATTTTGCTCCCCTCTCTTACTCCAGTTTAAGTTAGAATATGACCTTAACACAAGTGGCCGACTTGACCTTGGCTGAACGCAAACAGTTTTCTGGGTTCAGCTGCTTTAAATATTTTGGGTGAATGCCAGGCTGGACTGGCACTTGAGAATCGGCCCTCACTCAAACCAACCTCAGAAAATGGAGTGGTGATATTGAAGACTGCTGATTGCTGCCATGTACAGTGACAAGATGGCTCCAGATAGTCCTACTTGCTGGTACAAAAAAATGTAGAATTTGCTTTACTGGAGCTCCAACGAGGTTGTTGACAGCTCTTGTTTTAGACCCTCTGATGTAAAGGGGCTGGCTGGCTGACAACCACTGATGCCCACTTTTTCTGAACAGTGCCAGGTAGGAATCCTGGAAAGTGACACAGAGGTGATATAACGTGACTCCTGCATCACTTACATAAATTTTGAATGCATATCCCAGCCAGCAGTTTTCTGCCGATGCTGGGGATACTCCTGCAAATCTGCATCAAGTACAATGGGGTTGGAGACCCCACTTTAATTTCTTCATTTTACTGCCCCAAAAACTGGTGCATACAAGGTGTAAGGATGATAAAAATTGTTCTTTTTACCTCTGATAACCAGCGCTTTTTTGTGCTAGCATTTTTCTGCAATTATTAACCTTCAGTAATCATGTGAATATAAAGGCATAATTTTTTGCAGACATTTCTCCAGTGTCCAGAATCCCAGCATTAATTCACCTAAACAGAAACGCTTCGAGGCAAGCAACCTGACATCATCTAATAATAAAGGGGTGGTAATAATCTCTCTCTGGCTGCTTTCACGTAAATAGAAGTGTGAGGTCATCCACTTTGGATCCAAGATAGAAAATCAGAATATTTTCTAAATGGCGAGAGACTAGAAATTGTGGAGGAGCAAAGGGATTTGGGTGTCCATATACACAAATCACTAAAAGCTAGTGCACAGGTACATAAAGTAATCAAAAAGGCTATTGAAATGTTGGCCTTTATTTCAAGGAGGCTGGAATATAAGGTGGAGGAAGTTATGCTTTGGCTGTACAGAGCGTTGGTCAGACTCCATCAGGAGTACTGCATTCAGTTCTGGGCACCACACCTGATGAAGGATATATTGGCCTTGGAGAGATTGCAACACAGATTCACCAGAATGATACCAAGGGTTAAATTATGAGGACAGGTTGCATAACTTGGCTTGTTTTCCCTTGAGTACAGAAGATTGGGGGGTGATTTAATCGAGAAATGATAAAGGGAATCTATTTCCACTCGTGGGGGAGTCCAGAACAAGAGGGCATAATCTTAAAATTACTGCCTGACCATTCAGGAAGCACCTCTTTACACAAAAAGTAGTAGAAATCTGGAACTCTTTGAAGTCCAAAAGACTGGTGAAGCTGGGTCAATTGAAGCTTTCAAGACTGGGATCAATAGATTTTTTGTTAGGTAAGATTATCAAGGGATATGGGTCAAACATAACATACAGGGTGGATAAAGGGGAACCAGTGGACGTAGTGTATTTAGACTTCCAGAAGGCATTCGACAAGGTGCCACATAAAAGATTATTGCTCAAGGTAAAGAATCACTGGATTGGGGGTAATATTCTGGCATGGGTGGAGGATTGGTTATCTAACAGGAAGCAGAGTTGGGATAAATGGTTCATTCTTGGACTGGCAACCAGTAGCCAGTGGTGTTCCGCAGGGGTCGGTGCTGGGTCCCCAACTCTTTACAATCTATATTAATGATTTGGAGGAGGGGACCGAGTGTAACGTATCAAAGTTTGCAGATGATACAAAGATGGGAGGGAAAGTAGAGAGTGAGGAGGACATAAAAAACCTACAAGGGGATATAGACAGGCTGGGTGAGGTGGGCGGATATTTGGCAGATGCAATACAATATTGGAAAATGTGAGGTTATGCACTTTGGCAGGAAAAATCAGAGAGCAAGTTATTATCTTAATGGTGAGAAACTGGAAAGTATTGCAGTACAAAGGGATCTGGGGGTCCTAGTGCAAGAAAATCAAAAGGTTAGTATGCAGGTGATCAAGAAGGCCAACGGAATGTTAGCATTTATTGCCAGGGGGATAGAATATAAAAACAGGGAGGTATTGCTGCAGTTATATAAGGTATTGGTGAGACCGCGCCTGGAATACTGCATACAGTTTTGGTCTCCATACTTAAGAAAAGACATACTTGCTCTCGAGGCAGTACAAAGAAGGTTCACTCACTTAATCCCGGGGATGAGGGGGCGGACATATGAGGAGAGGTTGAGTAGATTGGGACTCTACTCATTGGAGTTCAGAAGAATGAGAGGCGATCTTATTGAAACATATAAGATTGTGAAGGGGCTTGATCGGGTGGATGCGGTAAGGATGTTCCCAAGGATGGGTGAAACTAGAACGAGGGGGCATAATCTTAGAATAAGGGGCTGCTCTTTCAAAACTGAGATGAGGAGAAACTTCTTCACTCAGAGGGTAGTGGGTCTGTGGAATTTGCTGCCCCAGGAAGCTGTGGAAGCTACATCATTAAATAAATTTAAAACAGAAATGGACAGTTTCCTAGAAGTAAAGGGAATTAGGGGTTACGGGGAGCGGGCAGGAAATTGGACATGAATTTAGATTTGAGGTTAGGATCAGATCAGCCACGATCTTATTGAATGGCGGAGCAGGCTCGAGGGGCCGAATGGCCTACTCCTGCTCCTATTACTTATGTTCTTAAAAGCGGGTAAATGGAGTTGGGGTACAAATCAGCCCATGGTGACCCTATAAGATGTTTTCCCTACTTCCTAACCTAATGCTACATCTAAGTTCTCCCAGCATGGGAGCAGCAAGTGTGATACAGACTGCTATTGTTTATATAAGCAATGCTTATTTGCTATAAGTGGCCTTATTTGTTCCTTCTCCTGCTATGCCACAGTCGTGGGACACCTCTGCAGGATGATTAATGATCTGTGAGAGAGCAGACTGTAAGGTAATACTGAGGCATATAAAGCCCGCCATCCTGCTTCTCTTCAATCAAACCCCCAGCTTGTGAAATCCAGCAAGGTCTCCATAAATACAGTCATAGCATTCATGAGAAAAACTGTGTCTGGGCTCGGTCGCTCTGTCCTCTGGGGCACCATGATGCAAGGCAGTTATGTAAATCCCTCATGCATTACTGTGGAGAGGTCAGAGGTGAACCTGTTGGTATCTGCAGCAAATTAATGGGAACGTAGATTTAAACTGCGCATGTGGTCTGGAGGCACCATGATATGTACCTAAGCACAAGAAGTTTGAACACTCTTATTCTAACAGTTTTGTTCCAGAAATCAATATGTTTCCTTTTTAAAAAAACATTCAGCGATGTTCACACATGTTCTTGGGTGGTGGCAAGGCCTGTGTTATCGACTGGCCCTGGGCCACATACCATTATGTCTACTATTTCAGGAATTCCAGTGACATCATATTGCAGATGTGGTTATACAAATGAGGTATTCTTGTACAGTTGGACTCTGTTCAACTGAAGTGGAGTTTTGAATCAATTGCCAGTATAACGTCCACAGCCAGGTCCATATTACTTCAAACCAGGGGGGCGATTTTAATCCTACCCGCCCGGCGGAAACCGAGCAGGTATGCAATTGAAATGCTCCACGTTACTTACCTGCTGGAAAGCCTCTCGGATCGCGCTGACCGTGATTTTTACTCAGTCTTCTGGACAGGCGGCTAAGCCACCCGCCCAAAGCCGCCCGGGTCCTTATCTTGATTCTTCCCCCCCCCCCTTTTCCCCACCCCTTCTGGGGACAGTCTAATATGCAGATTAAGGTCCAATGATGTCAACAGACCCAGACTATGATTTTAACTCAGGTCTGAGCATGGTAGTCACCGCAGCCTTACCGCCAGGCTCAAGTGAGTCGGGACCTGCCGGGAAGATGAAGGGGCCCAAATAGGCAGGCTTTTTACTTTCCTTTGTGGAGTCAGAAGGAGCAGGAGTGCTTCTCCACACCCCACACAAAAAAAACACTCGTGGCCTTCTCTGCCTTTCCTACCACAAGACCCTCCTGGATCCCCCTTCCCCACGCCTACCTTCTGGAGGCCAGACCGGCAGAATGTTAATGAGGCCTGGGAGTTAAAATACTCCGAGCCTGTTTTCTGCTGCAGTGGGTGACTTACTAACTCATCCCACTACCCACCCACTCAAAATCCGCCTGGAGTTAAAATCGATGCCCAGTACTCTGCTTACTTTCTGTAGTCATGTAACTTGTTCTACTTCACTATACAGTTTTAACTGCGCCCTGGAGTTTATTTTACCAAATTTTGCTTTTACATTTAATTTTCCCTAGCCCACAAAATGTCAACATATTAGAAAACTCATAGCTTTCGTTGCCGTGGTCCCAGTTGACTACCATTATAGAAATGGGCAATGTTGACTCTGCAATCTGGTTTGTAAAAAGATTTTAAAAAAGCTCAATATTAAATCACTCAAGCCGACTGCAAAATGGCTGCAGTGAAGCACTGAGATAAATGTGCAGAAAGTTTCTCCCAATCATGTTGTCAAATGGTAGGTAAGGTTTTATTGTGAAAATAATAGCCCCATTTGATACTGAGATTTTGCAGAGAGATAAATCTGGTATAATTTTATACGTTTCCAATGTAAATTCTCAATATTAATCTATGCTAACACAAATTCAGACTCTGGTTCTGTACTGGTTTGAATCTGATATAAATGCAATGGGAACCAATATGGAGTAAAAGATACTTCCTTTATGGCCACTTGTATGCCATCAATAACACCCTGCACTTTGAGGAATCCAGCTAGGTGGGAAAAGTGCAGGGTTGTCTTTTGTTGTTGGACCTTAATGGCGAAATAGTATCACTGACTCTCAAAATAAGAAGTTCTTCAAAATAACCCAAACATAAATTGTGTATACTGATTACTATATTGTTCCGCTCACAGTTTAACATTTTAAGTGATGGTCACAGCACTTGCTGCAGTAACTTGGAGAGGCTCTTTTCATTCAGCAAAGAAAAAATCACCAGTACTATGGCAGATGTTATTGAACTAGATATTTCTCTGAACATAATTTTTTGGGTAGGGGATGAAGAGAGATTTAGTGACGGTAACTGAATGTAGTTAATTCTGTCCCTTTTGAAAAGTTAGCTTGGACTATGACTTCGATGGAAATAAAAATCGGGAGAGATGTAAAACAGCTGCCGATTTGCTATTGCCCGTTTTACACTATCGCACAAAGTCAAAATTACCCCTAGTGTGCTTCAAAATGAATGTGGTGAGTTAGAAAACTGCACTGTCACCTCTGGCATCTGGTAATAACTAATTCAAACAGATTGGACAACAATCCCATCTCGCTGATGGCTGTAGTCAGGGCTGTCCCAGCTTTTGAAGCCAGGACAAATATTCATATCAAAACCAATTAGTGAGCCACATGATTACTCAGAAAATGAGCCCCATTACACCAAAAAGTGGCAACACACACACAGAAAAATCAAGACACAAAAAAGCCAGACCCCAGATACAAACAAGAAGCTAGCTCCCCAACACAAAAGCAAAGGCCCTGTGCCACAGCAATTCCAAGCCCCCAAGCACAAAAAATTCCAAGCCACCCCCTTCCCACTGTCCTCACCCCCTAGCTTCTTTCCTGCCACCAATGTCCTTCCAACCTCTTCTTCTGCCCCAAAGCTTGAAAACTGGAAAGATTTAGCCTCCCGTGTTTAAGTTTCCCAGGTAGGAAGAATAATTGATCTAAATCAAAGAGCAGCTTTTTGCTATCCTCCAGGCCCAGGAAATTTAATGGTTACAGCTGAGCTATTCATCCAACCTGCACTTCTATTAATATTAAACACAAAAGCCATTTCAAATACATTTAGTTGTGCAATGAAACTGACCATAGTTGAAACCAGATGTGTGTAGATAATATGAGAAGAAATGTGGGCCAGATGAAAGATGCTCATGGGTCGGATTTGGCTCACGTGCCAAATTGACACTATCAATTGAATTTTGTCCAATTGAATCTCAACCCAATTGAAAATGAATAGGAGTCTGTGGCTCAGAATTGCCTGATGTTTTTCAATAGGCTCAAAACTGAAATAATAAAAGGTAGGTTCTTTAATTTGCCTCGGAGACAAATGTTGCCATTATTACAGCACAGATATTTGTTAAAACACTCCTTCATATGTGACTTCTTCCAGGTGGTGGCGACGTGCGATTACCAGCCCCATTGGTCAGATGAGCTGGTACTTTGCCATGGTGATGTTATTCAAGTCCTGTACAAAGATGATGAGGTGTGGTGGTTTGGACGCTTGCAGAATGGACAACAGGGATACTTCCCATCCACCTATGTCAGTAAACACAGTAAGTACTGTGATTCAGATCACATTTTCCCAAAACGTGAGCCAAGCAGCCTATGATCAACGGGGAGGCCTTCGGATCCATTATATGTCATAATTTATAGTGTCAAACTTTGAGTGGCAAAAACATCACACTTCTTTAAGGGAGTCTTTGCTAAATCTATTTCTGTTTTGTCAACAAAAATATGACTTGATGACATGAGGTTTTTTTTGTTGTGAGCTGTACCATCATTCCCACCTTCTCTAGAACCTTCACGCATAAAATGTCTCTTTCTGGGAACAGTTGGACATTGATGGGTATTGAAATGCCTGTGCTGTGAATGATAATTTAATTGACTAGAGAAGAGATAATTTACTTCGATGAAGCCAGTTCTCCCAATCGTTCAGTTTGTAAAGTGAGGTCAGAAAGTCCCTTATTTGATTCTTCATCTGTGCTAAGTTAGTAGATCTCAGCCACGATGGCAGTAGGGTAGTTCATTTGGCTTCAACATTCCTGAGCTAAGGAGGGGGAAAAAAATCAGCTAGGGTTCCTGGGCGATCAATTGCCATTGGCAAAGCAGGAGATTGAAAAACCTGGCCAGATTAAATCTTTTTAAAAATCTTCAGCCAGCACAACTGGCCCACTGATCCTGTGGTAACATGCTGCAGTAAAATCCTACCCACCCCCCTGAATAAAGTGGGCTCCCCAGTTGCACCAAAAATGGCACAGCGCCTGCTCGCAATAAGCTGATGTTCTGACCCTGGGATTTAGGTCAGGGTTGGGGCAAATCCATGGGGTGGCTGGAAGTTCTGTCCTACCTTTTTCTTTATCTCCTTTTTTCCAAAATTCAGGAAAAGAATTGAATGGATAAATTGAGGATTCTAAACTGCAACCATGCAATTCTCTTAAATATGGGAACAATTTTTCCTTTGTTTTGTTCACAGAGGAAACTAATGAGAAAAGCGCTGCCAAGGTAACAGACAACAATCAACCAGTGGGGTTACCCTTATCTGAGCCAGGCAGATATAACAAAGTAAAGAGATCACAGATGTTTGAGGTATGTCTCATGTTCTGAATCCTACTGGATAACCAAGGTGTGTAAATGTTTGGTGCTAGCCATCATAGTAGCAAAAAAGATAATGGGACCAAAAATGAAATGGAAAACTGAGTGAAGTTGTAACCGGCTCGTCAGCTCCATTTGAAAGTATTTAAATATCAAAAGGTTTGCTCAAACTCAATTCTTTGCCATTGTTCCTGACCCAGGTCCAGCTATGCGCTGCTAAAATGGAGTGAAACTAAGTTTGTAACATTATACAGAGGAAGGAAGGAGAAGTGACACTGTACGTTACAATCACCTCATGATCCCGTACAGTCTTTGACACACACATGATAAAGTATATGGACTCTATTTTATCCAAATTACAAATGCAATCAGAGTTTTTCACATCAAACAATAAACTGATTTTTGTTAGATTTGTCTAACAAAGAATTATTTTCTAGACATTTACATGTAATCTTTGGGACTGAGCAAATGGACAACAATAGTCTATTCTAATCCTGTACATTGATTTATTTTCCAGTGAATAATGTACGTTGGACAAACATTTACAGTTTTTCTCCCCTTTTTTTTCTGCCCATTTCCTTGAAAGTGATGACACATGCTGCAGTATGATTCTGTCTGCATAGATAGTCTTTTGGTGCCTCACTGAATTCCCCATTCTTCATGTGAGATCCATGACCGTGTTAGTTGACAGACTATTCTACCAGTAGTCACTGGTGTTTACACGTGCATGTTTTCCAGTATGTACAAGACAGGATATAGGTTGGCAATTGGGAGCAGGAACGCTCTTATCTTTGATGGCTTCACACTTAGTCCTTCATATATCCACAGTCTTGAGCTCACTACACTGATTTTTCCATTGTGTTCCACTCAATTTTGGGTCAGCAATCGGGCACAAGAAGTGACAATTAGGGACGAGATCCATTATACCATATCCTCACCCACTTAATGCCTGCCTCAATTTCCAGCAGATGACAGGAGCCCCACCCACATGAGACAGTAAGGATGTGGAGACATCATCATTGTATGGTATAGCACAGAAGGAAGCCATTCGGCCCATTGTGCCCGTGCCAGCTCTTTGAGGAGAGTTAGTCCCACTCCCCTGATCTTTCCCCATAGTCCCTTCAAGTATTTATCCAATTCCCCTTTGGAAGTTACTACTGAATCTGTTTCCATCACCCTTTCAGGCAGTGCAATTCAGATCATAACAATTCGCTGCATAAAAAAATGTTTCCTCATATCGCCTCTGGTTCTTTTGCCAATCACCTTAAATCTGTGTCCTCTGGTTACTGACCCTACTGCCATTGGAAACAGTTTCTCCTCGTTTACTCTATCAAAACCTTTCATGATTTTGAACACCTCTTTCAAATCTCCTCTTAACCTTCTCTGTTCAACGGAGAACAACCCCAGCTTGTCCAGTCTCTCCACAAAACTGAAGTACCTCATCCCTGGCACCATTCTAGTAAATCTCTCTAAGGCCTTGACACCCTTCCTAAAGTGTGGTGCCCAGAATTGAACACAATACTCCAACTGAGGCCTAACCAGTGTTTTATAAAGATTTAGCATAACTTCCTTGCTTTTGTACTCTGTGCCTCTTTTAATAAAGCCTAAGATCCCATATGCTTTTTTAACAGCCTTCTCAACTTGTCCTGCCACCTTCAACAGTTTGTGTACATACACCCCCAGCTCTCTCTGTTCCTGCACCCCTTTTAAAATTGTACCATTTAGTTTATATTGCCTCTCCTCATTCTTCCTACTAAAATGTATCACTTCACACTTCTCTGAGTTAAATTTTCTGCCCTGTGTCTGCCCATTTCCCCAGTCTGTCTGTATCCTCCTGAAGTCTGTTACTATCCTCCACATTGTTTACTACATTTCTGAGTTTCGTGACATCTGCAAACTTTGAAATCATACCCTGTATACCCAAATCCAGGTCATTAATATATATCAAAAAAAAGCAGTGGTCCTAATATATGCCCTATTCCAGTCATTTCTGCTTTGCCTTAATCACACCACTATATAATTGGCATCTAGAGTTGCTAGATGCTACCTTGAAAGGTTTAAAGGTCAAGCCTATTCAGTTACTGATGTTAAAACAAAAATAATGCAATAGTAAGGTTAAGATTTTTTAGTTATTTTGCTGTAGTCACCTACATTGCCTTCTGCTTTCCTGCTATTTGCCCCTATTTCAGTCACAGCCTAATGGGTTTCCCTTTGGGAATTTCTCTCTACCTTTGCTTCTTGAAAGAAGAGGAGGAACAACAGAGGATGCCCACTAATACTCCACCTCCGAGTATATGGGCAAAGGGGTCCCTACCTGCTTTTGACAAGGAGCAATGTCTGCGGAGGCTTTGCTTTACGGAGTCACGCCACATGCTGCAAGCACCCCTGCAGCCCAGCTCCACTGTATACATCATTCTGCCAGTGGTTTGTAAAGGTCACCATGGGCATATCTAATGGAGTCTAGCGCATGTTCCCCCAGAAAATGTTGAATATATTTACATTAAAGATGGTTATTCTGGTTCATTTTGGAACATGTCTTTCTTAACATTTGATAGCTTTTTAAGTAGGATAAATTTTCCGAATGTAGAGTCTTGTCTGCCGAGAATGAATAGTGGGAAATAAGCAGCCTAAGTTTTTCTGTTCCTTAATTTTAATGAAGATAAATCTTGTGCTTCATGTCAGCGACTTCCCAACATGCGCTCCCAGGAGTACACAATAGGAAAATTTATCCTGTTAAGTTTATCCATATTTAACAGATCAACCAAGCAATCTCTTCTGTGAAGTTGCCTGAACTCTCCTTCCTTCATTCACTGCTGGTCCCAGCACCAGCTCTTACCTGACTGCAGTTTCACCTCAAGAGTGATTGTGTGCCCTGCAGTGTGAGTGGAAGTTCAATACTTTTATTTACAACTCCTTTCGCTTGCTTGCCACTGTTTTTCACTTGCAGCAAAGTGGTCAGGGCGGGAATTCCTTTGGGGCTTCTGGACTTGGAGGAGGAAGAGCAGTTCTTGAGGAGACAAAAAAGGGTAGATGTAAAGGTATATGTCAGACATCGTATGTGTGTGCCGGTCTTTACCTTGGGGGCCTGCATTTACCAATCCAAACAGTCCTTTCTAAGCAAGTCAAAAGAGATTTCACAAGGGAGGTGTCACAGAAGTATTCTATCTCCTAAAGGCTGACCTGCAGACAATTTCTACCACTTGGATGGCTCTTTCCAAGTGTGTGAAGGTGACCACTGCATTATACTTCATCCTTCCAAGCCACCTTCAGTGACATTTGTTCAAATCAATCAGTTTGCTGTTTACAGACCCACCAAGCAAGTGACTGAAGCCCTGTTTGCAGAGGGTAGCATATTCATCACTCCCCACCCACCCCGTGAAAAGGAGGTATCAGCTCAACAAGTCACAGAACATTTCCAGAATGGCAGGCCTTCTAATAGTGCAGAGTAGCAGAGATGAACCCTTGTGACCATCTGGCCAGCAGGTTCCTGCTCCACCTCTGTACCGCCACTTGCTCCTCCTCACCTGTGCATTCTGCCGCAACTGGTGCTACCTCCTAAAGCTTATTATGTTGCTGCTTGCAAACTTCAGTTAGAGGAATATAGGATGCAGTCTTGCTGCCTTGAAATAAAGACTTGCATTTATATAGCGCCTTTCATGACCTCAGGATGTCCCAAAGCACTTTACAGCCAATGAAGTACTTTTGAAGTATAGTCACTGTTGTAATGTAGGAAACATGGTAGCCAATATGCGTACAGCAAGGTCCCACAAACAGCAATGTGTTAATTGTATGATTTATATCAGTTACTGTTAATTGTATTCAGGTGGTGGGTATCAATTGGGAAACTCTCTTGTATCTTTTTTATAGGAGAGCTTAGCTAGGGTGTGGTGCATGTGTAAGGGGAATCTCGGTGAATAAAGGCTTGGAAGCAACTAAACACCAGGCTCTAGTATTCTATCCTTCACCACATAGCTATCCGATTTTAACACAATGTGATAACGACCAGATAATTTCTTTTAGCAATGTTGGTTGAGGGATAAATATTGGTCAGGACACTCGGGAGAACTTCCTTGCTCTTTTGAAATAGTGCCATAGGATCTTCTACATCCACCTGAGAGGGCAGACGGGCCCTCGGTTTAACGTTTCATCCAAAAGACGGCACCTCCGACAGTGCAGCACTCCTTCAGTATTGCACTGTGAGTGTCAGCCTAGATTTTGTTCAAGTCCCTGGAGTGGGACTCTGAACCCACAACCTTCTGACAGAAGAGGCCAGAGTGCTACCACTGAGCCACGGCTGACACCTGGTGGGCCATTGGCTGGTTTGACAGGCTGCTCTCCAGGACTACAACAACAGATGAGGAACAAATGTTCAAAAGCTGACTTGCCAGTACACCTTCAAGTAGAGCTTGCATTGAAAATAATGTGAGTAAAAAAAGGGCACAAGACATAAGAACAGGATGGTACTAGGCCTGAGCTTGAGGGAGGCCTGTTGCATTAAGTTATCTTATTCCCTCCATGCTCTGATATGCCAGGATAAGCAAGGTGGTCTCCTCCAAGGCATTCAAGGCCCTGTAATTTGTCAGCCTTCCTCCAGTTGGTACCTGTCCTCTTGTACTTTATGCAATCTTGTACAAGCAGAAATGTGACCTGAAGGAACACATGCAAAGTGACTGAAATGTGCCCAACCATCAGGCCAACTTGTGTCAATAGATGATCATGCATTGTTCAGCTAGGTTGTGTCACAAGGGTGCAGATTTTAACTTCGAACAGCTGACCAGTGGAGTGCACCAACCGCCCGTCCATTCCTGCCGTCGGGAGGCCCAAGCCATTTGGAGAGCAGGGCCATATTTCCATACTGCTGGAGTGTAGCTCGCCCTGAACGGACGTTCTGCTGCAACTCACCGGCAGCTCGGTCACCAAGCCAGCCCGCAGAAATAGGCCATTTTTGGAGCAGCCAGCAGCAGTCCCTTTAACGACCAGTGGTTAGACCGCTTAACGTCAGGACACAAAGTTGCAACATGCATGTCACATGCTCCACCCATTTGTCCCTGAATATTGCAATTAGGTCCTAACTACATCATAGGAGCTCGATTTGCATAGTAAAACAAGATAGGCTGGGGTTTTTTTTCCTCGGAGCATAGGCAGCTGAGGGGTGACTTGATTGAGGTGTACAAAATTATGAGGGGCCCAGATGGAGTAGACAGGAAGTACCTATTTCCCCTAGTGAAGAGTTCAAGAACTAGAGGACATGGATTTAAGCTGATTTGCAGAAAGATTAGTGGGGACATGAGGAAACTTTTTTTACCCAGAGGGTGGTGGGTGTATGGAATTCACTGCCCGAATTGGTGGTAGAGACAGGGACCCTCAACTCTTTTAAAAAGTACCTGGACCTGCACCTAAAGTGCTGTAAGCTACAGGGCTACGGACCGGGTGCCGGAAGGTAGGATTAGAATGGGCAACTGGTTGTTCTTCGAGCCTGCGCGGACATGATGAGCCAAATGGCCCCTTCTGTGCTGTATCTTTTCTATGGTTCTAAGCAGGCATCTGGCTTCCCAAGGGAAGGCCCCTTTAAAATTGGTGGTGGCCAGAGCTTCGGCTTTAATGGGCCAGTAATTCTACCAACCCATTTTGAGGCTGTTACCACCCTGTTAATGCCAAGTTCGGCTGGTTAAAATCAGCCCCACGGTGTGGTACCCTCAGAGGATGTAATTGTGGTGAGGTTTTCCATTGTATATTGCATCTTGAATGTTTACCCTGCTGAAATATCAGTTTGCATGGAGGAATAGTAAGGTTGTATGAGGCCTTGCCATGGTGAGCAGTAAGTATGGAACAAGTTGGCACAATCTTGTGCCTTAGAGCTGGTAAATGGCACCATTCAGCAGTCTTACCTTAACACATTCGTTGAGGTGCACTGTTTTCTATCGCCTTTGTTCTCAGTTCTTGCAGACAACGCACAGACCATTGAGCCTGATCGCCCCCGATCGCCCCCTCCTGGTAGAATTGGTTCACTGCTGTCCTGCAGTGAAAAACGGGGCAGCCCTTCTTACACCTACCGCATGCAGCAACATTTTCACTTTGCCAGCCATCAGAGAAGATTAGATGCTGCATTGCTCTCTCATTTCTGTTTCGTGCCTCCACACTGAATTATTCTTTCGCTTAATTTTTGTCTTGTACCTCCTTCAACTGGATTTGTATTTCATTCCTAAAAGCTTGGTAAGGGCAGATTTTGCAAAATCCTGCTCCTAGCACGGAGTTCAGCTTGCTCCTGAACTTCCAATGATTAATTTTAATCATCAGAAAATTGTGAGTCCCGCAAATTGGGCGCACTGACCTCCTCAGGCAGTTCTCCGACCCACGTTCCTGTCCAGCGACGTTTTGCGCTGGAAACAGGACTTGCAAACTTTACCCTCAGAATTTGTTACAATTAATTTAAAAGAAAACTCCCGAAACCAAATCCAACTCTATTTTAAATCAGCGAAAGGGACCTCTGATTCAAAAAGATTGTCAGTGAATGCAGTATCAGCACTTGGCGACAGAGGTCACTAAGAGTTCTCTATTATTCCTGCACTATTCCAACCACCAGCCCTGTCAACTAGGAGCTCAACACAAACTCGCTACTGTAATCACCGGATTAGAAGTCATACCATGTAATGGAAATAGAAACCGAAACGAAAAATATGCAGCCAACGGAAACCCATTAAAGTACTTGAAACATCAAATAAACAATTTTCAAAGTGTGACTTCCAAAGTAAAATATTTCCTGTTCTTTTTTTCCTCCTTTGAAGGTACATTGCCAAAGCGGGTGTATCCTGTAACTGAGACAGTAAAGAATTGCCAGTGAAAGCTTGCAATCAGATAAGATACAACTTACTTGATGGATACAAAAGAAGTATTTAAAAAGCTTTCGTAGAAACTGGAGAAAGAAATGTACTAGAAATGTTCTTTAAGATTTCTTACACAGCTTGTTTTCCTAAGAAATCACAGGCGTTGCCGCTTATCCAAGCTTCATTCAGACCAGGTGTGATCCCTGAGCCAACTACAGATGTCAGCAGTTTTACCGAAGGGTAAGTAAGTGCTTTTCATGCGGCCCATTGAAGCCTATTCTTTTTTTGAGCACAGCTGTCCCTAATCTGAGGGAGACTGTTGCCGGGCGACGGCCTTCTGTCAGACATTCGGCGGGACATCAGCGGAACGGCAGGTGGCACAAGTCAGAGGTCATCTGTTTATTACATCTCAGTGTCAACTGCAATTATCCTTTTTGTACAACGAACCCTCATTTAACACAGTCTGCCGACAATTTCCTTCCAAAACACATGTCTGCTCCTTTGTATTTAGACATAGGGCCTAAGTACTGGGTTTTACTGAACACTCAAATGTTTGTGTTGAAAATAGGACAATCCTATAAAGCTACACTTTTAAATAAGATTAATTATTTAACCCTTCAAGTACTGAATTTCTTTTCAATGCAAAGCGGCATATACAGCTTTCCAGATATGTTTCTAATGTGAATATTTAGGTAAAGACTCCCTTATGTTTATCCCCTTTTTACTTTGCCTTTCTGCAGCAGAGAGGGTGGGTGTAAACCGTGTCCTAGACTTGGGATTCTGTACATTCAATATCACTCCCATGATTAGCCTGTAGGAGGCATATTTCAAAAAGAGGGAAACCGTCAGTATCCTGCCCCCATTCTAACTGAGAGGGGGCGCTCCATCATCACACGGTACTCCACATAGCCATCTGGCTAAGAAATGATGAAACTGAGTGTTATGGTTTAAACATTTGTTTAGTTAAATTATGGGAATAATTTTATGCATTTGTGTTCCCCATTGGTAAAGCTCTGTGCTGGGAACATAAATCCACATAATTACACCTTATACATATAATGCCATGGGAGCACTGAACTATATTTAAGCACTGCTCCTTTAGAGACAAGTTTTGCACCAGTCCTGTGAGTGAAACATTTTGGAAGTCACAAAAATAAACTGCTTTTTGGAGCATCTGTGGTGAAAGCCTTCTTTCTTAAATAATTATAAAAACACTAAACTGAGACAGGTAGGCTCATGAGACAAGTGGTGCTGGGACAGCAGCCAAATCGTCACCCGCTTGAGCCACCAAATCTCAAAACTCATTTCATTTTAGCATTTCCTGATGTACAAACAAGAATATTTGTACAGTAGAGTCACAATCATTAGTATGTAAATATTTGGGGTAACTCAAATATTATCTGATTTAATGGATGAATCAGAAAAAATTATAGGTATTTTTATTGAAAATATGAGGTATTATTTGATTGCAAATCAGTCAAGTAGCTGGTAAATTATCTTGTAATCTCCACTTTTAAAATTATTTTTTGTAATTAAGATTTTGAGATTTATTGAAGTTTAGAAGTATACATTTCAAATATGAAATGCATGCCAAGACAGATTTGTGCATCATTTGAACTACTTCAGAACATTAATTCAGTCCTTAAATAGGATCTATTTCCTTGACAATTTTCTCCCTGCCCTCCACTCCTGAAGATACTGACTTCCTGCTGCACACCTTCCACTATCTCATCCAAGTAGCTATTATTCATGAATGAACCTTGACAGTGAAGCAAGTTATTCAGATGCAAGGGCATCACAGCCAAGACCAATCCTACCCTTACTCAGTGTCTATACAGACGTGTATCCAGCAGGGGTTCCTGGATAGCAATCAGGAACCCCTGATTTTTCCATTCTCTAACCCAGGAGCACTGAGGCCACTTGTTGTGCCTCTGTTGCTATTTTAGCTGAGAACAAATAACTTAGCACAGGCCAGGCATCAACCTAAACCTGTATGGCTCAGTTTAAATATATGATGGCATCGGCTGGTGAATCCCAGGATATTGATACAGTGACAATGAGGGAGTGGCAGTATATGTCCAAGTCAGGATGGTTTGTGTCTTGGAAGGGAATGGTGTTCCTATGGTATTGCTGCTCTTGTCCTTCTTGGTGGTAGAGGTTGCAGGACAAGTAGATACTGTTGAAGTAAGCTTGGTGAGTTGCTGCAGTGCAACATGTGCTGGTGATGGATGGGGTAGATATTGAGTTCAGTGGCAGTGGCACCAATCAAGCAAATTACTCTATCCTGGATGGTGTGGCGCTTCTTGGGTGTTGCTGCAGCTGCACCCATCTAGATGAGTGGTGAGGATTCCATCACATTCCTGACTTGAACCTTCTAGATAGTGGAAATGCTTTGAGGGGTTATGAGGTGAGCTACTCATTGCAGAGTACCCAGCCTCTGCCATGCTCTTGTAGTCACATTGTTGATATGACTGGTCCAGTTCAGCTTCTGGTCACTGATGATCCCCAAGATGTTGATGGTGGGGGACTCGGCAGTGGTGGTGCCGATGGCTGGGCTTTCTCTTGTTCAAGATGGTTAAAACCTGACAATCATGTGATATGACTATTTGAATGTTACCTGTCACTTATCAGTCCAAGCCTGGAGGTTGTTCAGGTCCAGCTGTAGGCTGGCATGGGCTGCTTCATTATCAAAAGGGTTGTGAATGGAGCTGATCACTGTGGAATCATCAATGCCTGACCTTATGACAGAAGGAAGGTCATTAATGAAGCAGCTGAAAATGGTTCAGTCAAGAATGCCTCCCTGAGTAACTCTTGCAGTGAGGTCCTGGGGCTGCGATGATTGGTCTCTGTCAACCACAACCATCTTCTCTAGTGTCAGGTTTGTCCAACCAGCCACTGCAGCGTTTTCCCCCATGACTCCCATTGACCTCAGTTTTCCTAGGGTTCTTTGGTACCATACTCAGTCAAATGCTGCTTTAATATCAAGAGCAGCTACTCTCACCTCAATTCAATTCCTGTGTCTATGTCTGTTACTCACTAACTAAACTAAGTGAGTAAGGAGTTTTTTTCAAATGAGATTTGAAGGTTAAGTGATTAAGGCACAAGAGATTTGCAAAGTCCATGTTTGACAAATACATTTTTTTCAGGAAACAGAAAAAGAGTGAAAAGAACATCAGAAAGTATCCAGTGCTGGCTCTTGAATCAGACGCCAGTGTACCACTGACAGGGGATGTATCACACACAACTCCCAGCATTCTGAGAAGAATTATCATGAAAAACAAGAAGAAGGCAGCATGTTCTGGGGCAACAAACAATGCCTTTGAGCCAGATTGAGGAACCAGCTTTAGCTTTGTGCAGGAACAATGAGAAGAATGTCATGTCATTTTATTTTGAGTAAAGATTTGAGTTGGGCTGGTTAAATGTCTGGGATAAGCTGTACCGTCCCAGGGAATCAATCACTCAGCAAGTGGTATGAGTTACTAAAAATATGTTTTAAGTTTTTTAAGCATGTTGTCAAAGTCATCAGTGCTAGTATTCAGACTGTGATGTTGGGGCCATTTTGATATGTAGAACAAATACGCTTCACATTATTAAGCATTAAAGTACCTGTTTTTTGGAATAAAAACAAAAAATGCTGAAAAGTAAATGAAGAATGAAAATAAGTTAGGAGAAAATACGTATTAACATTTCAGATGTAGACTCTTTGTCAGTACAGATTTTGACGCAGCATCTACACCCGCAACTTTAACTTCTGGTAGAAATTTTACTGCCTGAGGGGGCAGAATTCCAACGGCATTGTAGTACTGGGGTAGCAATTTGGAACGAAACCCACATTGGTCCCTCTTAAACACCACAGGAAATCCCAATCGGTAGGAGCAGGCGCTTCTTCTTCCCATCCCCTTCACATCGTGGCAGCACCTTGGCGGGGGGAGGGTTCTGGGGTTTTCCCAGACTACCCTGGAAATTCTGGCAGACACGCCCCTTATAAACCCAGTGGACTTGTATCTTCTAAGAGCAGGCCCTAACAGTTAAAGTCCAAATGGTAATCGATCCTATAGGAGTTCATTACTGTTACAAAGAGACTCTGCAGTTCCCTTGGAGCAGCAAAAAAAACATTTTTATCCTTTGCTTTAACCTGACCGGGCCTCTGGCTCCCCCTCTCAGGGGTGGGGTCTCACTCCATTTCTGCAGGCAACACAGGACAGGCACCTTTCTTGTGCCACTTCAGGTCTGGGCGCCTGCCACCATTATTTACGTGACCTTGTCCCTGGGATTTGGGTCAAGGTTATCAGCAACTGAAAGCCCAGAGTGAAAGTTACCCTCTGCTGCACTCCAGGCAGTGCAATGGCAACTCAGAAATTCTGTCTTTTCTCTTTACAGATCCTGATAGACATGCTGTGTATTCCCAGCATTTTTTGTTTTTATTCCAGACTAGCATTTGCAGCTTTTTTTAAATTTATCACTATCGCTTTTTTGAATGTTTATTTACACTAATTTATCAATAAAGTCAATTAATGGTGCTGCTCCTGAACATTTTATCTGGCTCAGAATGTGCAAAAGGATATGACTTTTAAGTCTTGAAGATCCACTAAATGTTTTCAGATGTGTTTCTTTTCAAGTTTATTATAGTAGTGGTGTATATAATATAGTATAGTGTAATAGTGTGTTACTAGTACAAAACAATCTTAAACTCCTTATTATATCTGCAAGAGTTAGTCAAACTGAATCTGTAACCAAAGTGACCCAAATGAAAGCATTTTGGGTTAGCTTGCAGTTCCCTGAACTTTGCTCCATCCATGTTATCTTAAGGTTGAGTTGGTCTAACTCACAAATTATCCTGTCACAGCATGTGTACTCTCATTACCTGTGTTCCACTATTACTGCTCTAGCGTCATAACAGGTAAGCAGTTGGAACTACAGCAACAAGGATACCTGTTTCTCTTCATCCTTCATACTTTTACAGTTTTAACCCTTAACGCATCACAGACAAGTTTATTTGCTTGCAATCAAGATCAGAGGCAGAGGAAGTCCTAATATATTAAACTTTAGAAATGATGTCAAGGCCATGGAAAGGGGACTGAAGATATTCACTAAAATTATACCAGCGATGAGAGGCTTTAGTTATGAAGAGATAGTAGAGAAAAGGGGGGCTCTTTTCGTTAGAACAAGAGGCTAAGATGAGATCTCTTTAAAGGTGTTCTAAATTATGAGGTAAATAGAGAAAAACTACTTCCACTGGTTGGTGAGTCAGTAACTAGAGGGCATAAATTTAAGATCGCCACCAAAATAACAAAGGGAGAGGGTAGGAGACTTTGCCTTATGCAGAAGGTTGTTGGGACATGGAATGCCCTACCAGAAACAGCGGTAGTAGCAGAATCCATATTAGCTTTTAAAAATAAGGTGGATAAATGTTTCAAAAAAGAAAAATTTAAAAGAGTATGGTGAAAGAGCAGGGGAATGAATAAGGTGATAGCTCTTAGAGATCACGCACAGGCATAATAGGCTGAATGGCTTCCTTTTGTGCTGTAAAATGTTATGACTATGGTCAAGAACTACATTTTGCCTTTCCTTATGCCCTCCCTTTCATCCTTGATCATATTTGGCACCCCTCCACACCTTGCTCCACCTTTGTCTCCTTGCCACACCTGCCATTAGGACATAAGAAATAGGAGCAGGAGTTGGCCATATGGCCCCTCGAGCCTGCTCCGCCATTCAATAAGATAATGGCTGATCTTCTACCTCAGCTCCACTTTCCCGACCTATCCCCATATCGCTTGATTCCCTTGACTGCCTCACTGCTACATTGCCCCCCAGAAAATGCTGCCAGCACTTGACGGCAGTCAGCAGCCCTTGACTGGCTTCTGTTGCCCGTGCCCCCCTCCTCCTCCCCTCCCCGCACCCTCGGTGTTCCCAATGCATCATGCTCTATGTGCTGGGAGCACATTACATGTTGATGAGCTGACCTTGCATTATGGGGCAAGATCAGCTCGCTTGCATCAGGCACACCAGCACCATTTAGGCAGCAGTCCCAGCACTCTGCAGCCATGATTGGTAAATCAGCCCCACTGTGTCACTTACACATGAAGAAGGAACACTAGGGGCAAGGTACAGAAGGTCTACCAATGTCCGTCAAATTTTATGGCAGCAATAGTCACACCTTCAGGGGAGAAAATGAGGGAAATAAACCTTTTTGAGCAGGCACAGAACTGCAATGAAGGAACTTTCCATAAAGAGAATGTGGGTGGAACGTCATCTCAGCCCTGAAATAGGCAGTGCACTGAGAGTGTGCCAGAGTCCCAAGGCTCACCCGAAATTGGGCCTCGGACCTCATCAGCATATTGTCGGCGAGCTGTGGACGCCAATCAAGAGGCAGCTCACCGGTTCCACAAGGACAAAGTTGGGCTGCTGCCTCCTCAGGTAATTCCTGGAAAGGCAGGGGGAGAAGCGATCGGGAGGGGCCCGAGCAAGTCTTCGGGACTGTTGTGGAGCAGAGAGAAGCACTCCTGCTCTTCTCAGCTCTCCTTCAAGTAAGTACTTTTTAAAAAATGTACCTTTTTGGTGGTGGCCTCCAGTGATCCCTTTAAGGGCCACTGGTTAGGCCGCATGTATACATGGTTATCTTAAGTGCAGTCAGCCCGGCGCCAGCTGTATTCAGTGAAGCCCAATTGCAAGAAGGGGGCCTCAAACAGGTATTTTGCTTCCTCTTTGTGTATGCAAAAGGCCTAACGCCTGTTACAGGCAAGGGCCCTGGATGCCTAAACTGGAGCCTTTATCAATATGGTGGGTGCTCTACTTCTGGTGTGGAGTGTGCACGCGCACGCCACCCACCATATTGGATGCTTAGGCATCCATTTTACACCTGTAAAATGGGCATGGCATCAAGGAATTTCTAGGCCTATACCTCCAAAGTTGTACCTGGTCCAAAGTGTCTTGTTAAAAACTGTTGCACAGCGGTGTGTCTGGCATCATCCATGATTCAATGAATTACATTGAATTTACAGCACAAGAACTGACCATTTGACCTAACTGGTCTAGGCTGGTGTTTATGCTCCACACAAGCGCCCTCCCACCTTACCTCATCTCACCCTATCAACATATCCTTCTATTCCTTTCTCCCTCATGTACTTATCTAGCTTCCCCTTAAATGCATCTATCCTATTCTCCTCAACTACTCTATGTGGTAGCAAGTTCCACATTTTCACTACTCTCTGAGTAAAGAAGTTACTCCTGAATTCCTTATTGGATTTATTAGTGACTATTATATATTCATTGGTCCTAGCTTTGGACTCCCTACAATGGAAACATGTTCTCTATGTCCACCCTATTGAACCCCTTCATTTTTAAAGACTTCTATCAGGTCACCTCTCAGCCTTCTCTTTTCTAGAGAAAAGACCCCCAACCTGTTCAGTTTCTCTTGATAGTTGTACCATCTCAGTTCTGCTATCATCCTTGTAAATCTTTTTTGAACTTTCTCTAGTGCTTCTATAATCTATGAACTGTTTGTTTGCGACCCAGTGCAGTCAGAAGTATTTGAGTTTCAGTGCTTTTCAAAAGATTCAATGCATATGTGCTGGAAGCTCTTTACGTGCCAAGCAGTGCTATTCAAAAAGATTGAAACAAAGTGAACAGCTGCCAGCCCTAATAGACTTGTTCTTTACTAACACAGTAAATGTTGCTGGAGAAACTGGATATCTTAATTAAATAATGCCTTGAGAAATTCCACTATTAAATGTCGATTTTTTTCTTAGCTACATCTTACCACACCTGGACGTCAAGATATAGTCAACTAAAATTACTGGGTTGCAAACAAACAGCTCAAAGAATCAGTAGCAGACACACCAGCCTGCAACAGTTTTTAACTTACCACATTTTGGAGCAAGTCCAACTTTGGAGGAGTGACCCACTGCATTTCTGTACCTCTTACATGATAATACATTGGAAGGCAAGTTGATATGCTGGGAAAAGTGAATTAAAAAGAGTTTAGGAAAAAAAAGATTACAATGCCAAGATGAACAACAACAACTTGCATTTATATATCACCTTTAACATCAAAAATGTTCCACGGTGGCTTACAGAAAAAGAGAGAAATGAATACTGAGCCTTTGAAGGAGAGTTAGGAGAGGTAGTCAAAGACTTGGTCAAAGATTTCAATGGAGACGAAAATTGGGGCAGGGTGTAAATCAGCAGTCCAACCCGAACGGGCCCCATTCTCACCAGGCGCATTAGGTTAAAATTGGGCCTTTGGTCAAAGAGAGAGGTTTCAAGCAACGTTTAGAGGCAGAGAGGGAGATAGCAAGGCGGAGGCCTTTGGGGCAGAATTCCAGAGTGTAAGGCGGAGACAGCTTAAGGTTCTGCCATCAATGATGGAGCAGGGTGGGGGGTGGGGGAAGCACAAGAGGCCAGAGTCAAAGGGCTCTGAGAGCACAGGAAGGGTCATTTAGGCTTGAGAAGGTTGCAGTGGTAGTGATGGGGCAAGGCCATGGAAGGATTTGAAGATGAGCACAATGAGGCCAGGAAAGCAGTGTAAGTCAGCAAAGATGGGGATGATAGTGAGTGGGACAAGGGACAGGATGCAGGTGGTGGAACTTTGTATGAGTTGTTGTGGTGATTGGAAGACCAATGAGCCAATTACATAGGTATGAGGGGCGAGTTGGCTAAGATTGATTGGGAAATTAGATTAAAAGATATGACGGTAGATAAGCAATGGCGAACATTTAAAGAAATATTTCATAATTCTCAACGAATATACATTCCATTGAGGAATAAAAACTCCATGGGGAAAGTGATCAACCATGGCTATCTAAAGAAGTTAAGGATAGTATTAGATTAAAAGAAGAGGCTTATAATGTTGCCAAAAAGAGTAGCAAGCCTGAGGATTGGGAGAGTTTTAGAAACCAGCAAAGGGTGACCAAAAAAATTGATAGAGGGAAAAAATAGAACATGAGAGTAATATGAGAGCAAGAAATATAAAAAGAGATTGATAGAGCTTCTACAAGTATGTAAAAAGGAAGAGAGTAGCAAAAGTAAACTTGGGTCCCTTGGAGGCTGAGACAGGAGAAATTATAATGGGGAATAAGGAAATAACAGAGACGTTAAACAAATATTTTGTATCTGTCTTCACAGTAGAAGACACAAAAAACATACCAGAAATAGTGGGGAACCATGGGGCTAATGAGAGTGAGGAACTTAATGTAATTAATATTAGTAAAGAAAAAGTACTGGAGAAATTAATGGGACTAAAAGCTGACAAATCCCCTGGACCTGATGGCCTGTATCCTAGGGTTCTAAAAGAGGTGGCTGTGGAGATAGTGGATGCATTGGTTGTGATCTTCCAAAATTCTCTAGATTCTGAATGGTCCCAGCGGATTGGAAGGTAGCAAATGTAACCCCGCTATTCAAGAAAGGAGGAAGAGAGAAAACAGGGAACTCCAGGCCAGTTAGCCTGACATCAATAGTCAGGAAAATGCTGGAATCCATTATTAAGGACATGGTAATGGGGCACTTAGACAATCATAATATGATTAGGCAGAGTTAACATGGTTTTATGAAAACCTGTGGATGATACACACTGCCGCCACTGTGCGCTGGTGGTGAAGGGAGTGAATGTTTAGGGTGGTGGATGGGGTGCCAATCAAGCGGGCTGCTTTGTCCTGGATTGTGTCGAGCTCCTTGAGTGTTGTTGGAGCTGCACTCATCCAGGCAAGTGGAGAGTATTCTATCACACTCCTGACTTGTGCCTTGTAGATGGTGGAAAGGCTTTGGGGAGTCAGGAGGTGAGTCACTCGCCGCAGAATACCCAGCCTCTGGCCTGCTCTTGTAGCCACACTATTTATATGGCTGGTACGGTTAAGTTTCTGGTCAATGATGACCCCCAGAATGATTGATGGTGGGGGATTCAGCGATGGTAATGCCGTTGAATGAAGAGGGGAGGTGGTTCGACTCTCTCTTGTTGGAGATGGTCATTGCCTGACACTTGTCTGGTGCGAATGTTACTTGCCACTTATGAGCCCAAGCCTGGATGTTGTCCCAAGTCTTGCTGTATGCGGTCTCAGACTGCTTCATTATTTGAGGAGTTGCGAATGGAACTGAACACCGTGCAATCATCAGCGAACATCCCCATTTCTGACCTTATGATGGAGGGAAGGTCATTGGTGAAGCAGCTGAAGATGGTTGGGCCTTGGAAACTGCCTTGAGGAACTCCTGCAGCAATTCCCTGGGGCTAAGATGATTGGCCTCCAACAACCACTACCATCTTCCTTTGTGCCAGGTATAACTCCAGCCATTGGAGAGTTTTCCCCCTGATTCCCATTGGCTTCAATTTTGCTAGGGCTCCTTGGTGCCACACTCGGTCAAATGCTATCTTGATGTCAAGGGCAGTCACTCTCACCTCACCTCTGGAATTCAGCTCTTTTGTCCATGTTTGGACCAAGGCTGTAATGAGGTCTGGAGCTGAGTTCTACACATCTCAACAAGAATTTAAATTGTAGCCTTCCTCCCTCACCTATGGGCCTGCAACCCTCTCCTCCTTGTTGAAGTATACAAATATTTAGTAAAATGAACGATTTCAGAAACTTGTGGCCAGAAATTACAATGCGCAACAATTCTAGCTCTGCAACTAAGTAGACAGTTTGGTCTTCCTTCCTCAAACTCTTGTTTGTATGTGCATTGCAAAATGATTGCACAAGCGCTTTCACTACCTCATCAATCTTGAATTACACTGCTTGTTAACTGAGATAAGTACCTTAATGTTTGTTCAAAGTACAGTACTATGACAATATTACAAGCAGCAGTTTACTGTGCTGCATTCATTAAACTGAATGACATAAATGGCTCGGAAGGTTTTCAGCAAAAATAAAACAAACCCCCATTAGCAAATGCACTGCCTATGTGGAACTGAGCTGTTCAAACCAAGTAGGTTCCAATTGTGAGCACCTGTCTGTGCTGAGTAAATTGATTTTAGTCGGGGTGGTGGTAGTTATTATGCTTTCTGGTTTTAGTCAGATATTCTGCACATACCCAGCACCAAAGATCACTCCTGTAAGAAAGCCCTTGTTCCCTATGAAGTGGAGCGTGACGTTAGACGCACAATATCTGATAATGTAGTGTCGCCAAGAATTGACACAAGCCTTCTCATGTTCTTCCATCCCTTAGATAGCAGAAGAATAAACACTGTACGAGAGCTGCGGCCTACAATCCTGATTTATTAAAAGTAAAAAGTAGGCTGTAGGAGAAAATCAATATAACAGATTTTACTTGATTACAGAAATTTTAACTTATACCTTCTCAGGTACAAAATAAGTAAAGCTGCAATGAATTCAGGAGAACTGGAGAATTGAGAGAAAGCAGCCAAATATATCCCTGTGCCTGGTGCAAGGGGCTGTCAATCAACTCCTAGCCCCAGAGACACCCTACAAGAGCAGCCCCGACGGCAGCACCAGGTTACTTGAAATCAAGGTAGTACTTTGGGAATACCAATCAACAATCAAAAGATACAATGGCTGGCTTTTGTGCAGAACAAAGCCCGGCATTAGAAATGACGATATGCAAGTGAAGCATTCAGACCTGTTACATCCTGCTTTGTGCCTGAAGTGATTGAGTAAATAATCAGAACAGTTTAAGGTGATTGCTTACAGTTACACACTCTAACAAAAAACAAACCAACCTTCTATAGCATTCCCAGCCACATCAGTAATATGGATTCTCTCTCAAATCTGCAGTAAGCAAAATTAAATTAACCGCATCTCATCTAAATAAATAATAAAAATATAGGCTGGAATTTCCCCGGAGCAGCTCCCCTTCCATCGCTGTAACTTTGCTGGAAGTGCAGCGGATACACTGTTTATGCATGTGTGCAAAATGGCAGCTGCTTCCACCTACATAACAACAGTTACTGCGCAGTACTTCATTATATATGAAGTGCTTTGGGATGTTTCTGAGATGTGATAATAAGGTGCTGTATAAATGCAAGTTCTTTCTAAGGTGGAAAGTGGTAGGGTGGGCAAGGCCATTGAGTTATTCAAAAGCAAGGATAAGACTCTTGGGCCTGGCTTCTCCTTCATGATACTATCCGAAGGGGATAGTGGTAGAGAATGATGGATCTCCGTCAGGAACTGAACAAGATGGCTTCATTTTTGCCAATAATGAGCAAAAGAAAATTCTGGGTTATTCAAGATTTGGTATCAGACAGCACCTCAATAGTTGTGGAATCAAGGGTGGAACCAGAAAGATAGTATTGGGTAGCATCAGCATACACATGGAGGCTAACTACCTGTTTGCAGAGGATACTGCAGAGGTTCACAACAGCAATATACAGATAATGAATAGGACGGGACCAAGGATGAAATCTTGAATCATATCACGTATAGTACAGAAGGAGCAGCCATTGGAGGTGCAAGTGGGAATGGAACCGGGCAGGAGCAATGCGACTCAGCCGATCACAGAGGAGAGATGTTGCAGGAGGATGGAACAATTAACTGTATCAAAGGCCATGAAGATGAATAGAGTATCACGGTTCCAGTTAAACACTATGTTGTTGTTGACTTTGGTTAGGATGGTCTCGATGCTGTGAATGGGACAGAAACTAGACTGGAGGGATTCAAACAGAGAATGGTTGGACAGGTGTGTGTAGAGTTGAGTGGCAATTATATATTCAAGGAACTTAGAGATGATGGAGAGGACAGAGATGGAGTAGTAGTTCAAGAGGACAAAATTTTGAGATTAGACTTTTTAAGGAGGGAAGTGACTGAGGAGGGAAGGCTACCTGAGAAAAGGGAAAAATCGATGATCTTAGCAAGCATTAGGTTGAGTAGGAGCAGTTGAATGCTGAGGACCTGGGTCAGGGGGAGGTCAAGGTTACAGTTGGTGAATCTCATGGAGGAAAATTAGGATTGAGAGGGGAAGAAACTACAGAGTGCTGTGAGGTCAGTGTTGAGGCTGATAGCAATTGGAGAATGGGAGGCCTGAATGCAAATTGTTGACTTTTTATTTGCTTAACAAAGTTCAGATATGGTAAGAATGTTTACAAAAGTGAGCTCATTGCAAGTATTTTATAGCGAGGGGCACAATGCAGCATCAATGCAACACCCTGTTAAGCCATTTGCATTCTGCAAGTAACCTTTGATATAGACGTGCAGAGGTTTTTCCTTCCACAATATTCAGTCAGTCTGACCTTTAGAAAATGCTTGTCTTGGCACCACGATAATTCCTTTAAAAGGAACATAATATGCAAATTAAGTAACAAACTTAGTGTAGAAACATATCTAAATACTTATGTCATACCAACTTGGATTTTAATTTCTTTGAAAATGCAAATACTATATTCATTGATGTGGAGATGCCGGTGATGGACTGGGGTTGACAATTGTAAACAATTTTACAACACCAAGTTATAGTCCAGCAATTTTATTTTAAATTCACAAGCTTTCGGAGGCTTCCTCCTTCCTCAGGTAAACATTTGCCTGAGGAAGGAGGAAGCCTCCGAAAGCTTGTGAATTTAAAATAAAATTGCTGGACTATAACTTGGTGTTGTAAAATTGTTTACTATATTCATTGACAAAGCCCTCCAGTTGCACCGAATCAGGTTTCAATGTGTTTGAGAGATTAGCCATCGTTCACCAGAATGACGCCGAATGATAAAACTCCACTGAAAGTTTTTTGAACATACACACAGATATATTCCACTTCAGAGAGGTGAGATCACTGCAATGAGCTGCAGATTCAACCTGACTTTCAGACACTCATATTTACATAGCAACAAACCACAAATGGCAATTCAGGATGAGATCACTCTAACCAATGCCTAAGCTCTGAAACAAAAACATTTTTCAAAAGATGAATCCTATTTTATTAAGATTTGTCTCCTTTTTCTTTGCAGTCACCAGGAGCTTAGTACAGCTGAAATAAATTAAGCGTCTAATGCTGAGGAGGGACCAGTTTGTTCATTTAAAGAATTAATCAGGAGTCCGTGCATTCCCGCCAAATAATAGGCAGCGGCAGACTTTTGCAAGTATCTGCCAGATGATCCCCTTGTCACCTTGGTAATTGACTCCCATCTGGTGTCTGATGCACACAAAGGCTAGTACTGTGACAGAAGCAGGAGGGCATTCGAGCAAGAACCGCCCCACCACATGCCGCTCTGGCATTGCCTTGGTCTTTTTGAGCTGATTTCATTAATTCGTAAACATTCAGTTTTTGATTCTTTCAGAACTTACGCTCCTGGCCTACTGACATTTTGTCCTTTAGCCCTTTTATTCATATGATTCACATAATAGGATAAACTTAATTGTGTTTACATTCAAGACTGCCCTGCCATAAAATGTATATGATTTCACCTGCACAGCAGTTTCACTGTGAACTGGTGAACAATAAAAGCCCATTGTTTAACTCACTTGTTGCCAGTGAATTTGGCCATTTCCTGGCCTGGAGCAAGTTGTCTGGTTCATTAATATCACAGATAGGATGCATTTTTCTGAAGTGACCTAACTTCCTCACAAGCTCTCTATTTTCATTGCTTACCATCTCTAAATAGCATGCACTTTTTGAAGTTTATAAATTTTGTTGCCAGAATAATTTTCTATTCACAGCAACAACCTTTCTCCAACAAAATGGTCTGTTACGAAGCAATGCTGATTTATGCTGGTATGGCCTGGCTCCAGAAAGTGAGCTGACTTTTTAGATGGCTCTTAGAAGTGCTTGTCAGGGTTATTAATTTAATAATTCTATGGATTTTCTGCTGTTTGTATAAACCCATGCCATGCTCCTTATGTACATAACTACATACTCTTTTTTCCTGGCTGCTCAGTTCAAACTGATTAATTAATATAGACCGTAAAAATCTACCCTTCTCTCCTGTGCTTGAAAGCTCCATTGACCTGACATTCAGCGTATATTCTGCACATTGGATTTCCCCATTCACAGATAGATAGAACTTATACACCATATACATATACAAACCAAACACATCAGATTTGTGTATTAAATGACAAGTCATACCTTGAATAATTTTATTTACCTCACATGTACAAACCCTTGACATGACAGTATCATAGTATCATATGTTATAGCACAGAAGGCCCATCGTACTGTGCCGGCTTCTTTGAAGGAGCTAATCAATTAGTCCCACTCCCCTACTCTATAACCATAGCCCTTTTGAAAGTTACTATCGAATCTGCTTCCATCATCCTTTCGGACAGTGCATTCCAGATCATTACAACTCGCTGCGTAAAAAATTGTTTCCTCATGTCACCTCTGATTCTTTTGACAATCACCTTAAATCTGTGTCCTCTGGTTACCGCCTCTGCTGCCACTGGAATCAGTTTTGCCTTATTTACTCTAACAAAATTGTTAATGATTTTGAACATCCCTATCAAATCTCCTCTTAACCCTCTCTTTTCAAAGGAGAACAACCCCAGCTTCTCCAGTCTATCCACGTAACTGAAGTCCCTCATCCCTGGTTCCATTCTAGTAAATCTCTTCGTCACCATCTCAAAGGCCTTGACATCCTTCCTAAAGTAAGGTGCACAGAATTGAACACAATATTTCAGCTGAGGCCTAACCAGTGTTTTATAAAGATTTAGCATAACTTCCTTGCTTTTGTACTCCAGGCCTCTATTAATAAAGCCAAGGATCCCATATGCTTTTTTAACAGCCTTCCCAACTTGTCCTGCCACCTTCAAAGGTTTGTGTACATACAACTCAGGTCTCTCTGTTCCTGCAACTCCTTTAAAATTGTACCATTTAGTTTATATTGCCTCTCCTCATTCTTCCTCCCAAAATGTATCACTTCACACTTCTCTGCATTAAATTTCATCTGCCACGTGTCTGCCCATTTCACCAGTCTGTCTATGTCCTCCTGAGGTCTATTACTATCCTCCACATTATTTACTACATTTCTGAGTTTCATGTCATCTGCAAACTTTGAAATTATACCCTGTATACCCAGGTCCAGGTCATTAATATATATCAAAAAGAGCAATGGTCCTAATACCGACCACGGGGAACACCACTGTATACTTCCCTCCAGTCTGAAAAACAATTGTTCATCACTCTCTGCTTTCCTTAGCCAATTTTGTATCCACACTGCCACTGTCCCTTTAATCCCATTAAATTTTGCTAACAAGTCTATTATCAAATGCCTTTTGAAAGTTCATATACACAACATCAACCGCACTACCCTCATCAAACCTTTCCATTACTTCATCGAAGAACTCAATCGATTTAATCAAACACGATTTTCCTTTAACAAATCCGTGCTGACTTTCATTTATTAGCCCATACTTTTCCAAATGCCAATTAATTTTGTCCCGGATTATTGTCTCTAAAAGTTTCCCCAGCACCGACATTTGATTGACTAGCTTGTAATAGCCGGGTTCCTCCCTCTCCCCTTTTTTGAACAGTGTTACCAAAAAGAGTCCCATATACTGCATACAATACAAACCATCAGGCCATAAAATGGGATGTGCTAATCAGCCCTCATGAAAAAAAGTTATGCAAAAATTTTAAAAAGGAAGAACTTGCATTTATATAGCACCTTTCATGACCTCAGGATGTCCAAAAGCACTTTATAGCTTAGTACTTTCGAAGTGTAGTTATTGTTTAATGTCGTGAAATTTGGCAGCCAATTTGCGCACAGCAAAATACCACAAATAGCGATGAGATAAATGACCAGATAATCTATTTTAGTGGTAATTGAGGGATGACTGTTGACCAGGACACCAGGCAAACTCCCCTGTTCTTCGAATCATGCCATAGGATCTTTTACATCCACGTGAGAGGGCAGATGGGGCAAGCATTATCCCTCAGTAAGATGGGCAGGTGTCTTACTATCACACCTCTACCAATGCTCTTCTAATGCCAGCTATGACCAGGAGGGATGTGAGAGAAGGGTAGTCTGTCCTTTCTGTGTGAAAGTCTCTGGCAAACAGTATAGTCCAGGTCAGGAATTCATCGTGTGCAGAATCACAGATGTGCGCCTGTGTCATTCATGTCTTTGGCACAGCACATTTTCTTGAATCTATTCTTTCATGATATTCAGGCCACTCGTATTTTCCACTGTATAGAATTCAAATTTTAAAAATGTTTCTAATGGAAATCAAATTTTTGTTTTCCTACTTTTATTTAACAATCCAAATGTTACATGGTCAACTAAGACTGCACATAATATACCCATAAAACTCTACAACCCAGTCTGTCACACCTACTCATACTTCAGTTTTAATTTACCTGATATTGTGAAATTACTTACATGAAATTAATAAGTAGCAGTACGATTTACTTGTTCCTTTGAGAGTGCTACCTCAGGCAAAGAATTACACAGCAACATTGTACTCAGTTAAAATTATCATTATCTCTGTCTTAGCTCATTTTTTAACTCGTTCAGATCCCTTTGAACAATATTGAACTCCCTTAGGTGGTTACCTGCTAGAATATGAATCTGAGAGATAGGTAGATCTGTTCTCCCCCTTGTTTGGAAGGTGTAAACTATGGTAACATTCTTTCAGCTAGAGACTGTAATATTTCAGTGGCGTATATTCACATTTGCCTTTCCCATGCAACCCTTTATAAAGGGACACAGCTACCTTCACCCTTGTCAACCTTTTGAAATAATTCCATTTTTTAAAATTTTGCATCATTTCAACCTATTCTTAAAATATTATTATTATCCCCACTCAAAACCTCTATGAATTATGTGAAAGATTTACATAACTGGGTATTCAACTACTTGTATAATATAACCCTTATCTCAGCAGTCTCCACCTGTTTTTTTTTATTCGTTCATGGGATGTGGGCATCGCTGGCAAGGCCACCATTTATTGCCCATCCCTAATTGCCATTGAGAAGGTGGTGGCGAGCCACCTTCTTGAACCGCTGCAGTCCGTGTGGTGAAGGTTCTCCCACAGTGCTGTTAGGTAGGGAGTTCCAGGACTTTGACCCAGTGATGATGAAAGAACGGCAATATATTTCCAAGTCGGGATGGTGTGTGACTTGGAGGGGAACGTGCAGGTGGTGTTGTTCCCATGTGCCTGCTGCCAATGTCCTTCTAGGTGGTAGAGGTTGCGGGTTTGGGAGGTGCTGTCGAAGAAGCCTTGGCGAGTTGCTGCAGTGCATCCTGTAGATGGTACACACTGCAGCCACGGTGCGCCAGTGGTGAAGGGAGTGAATGTTTAGGGTGAAGGATGGGGTGCCAATCAAGGGGGCTGCCTTGTCCTGGATGATGTCAAGCTTCTTGAGTGTTGTTGGAGCTGCACTCATCCAGGCAAGTGGAGAGTATTCCATCACACTCCTGACTTGTGCCTTATAGGTGGTGGAAAGGTTTTGGGGAGTCAGGAGGTGAGTCACTCGCCACAGAATACCCAGTCTCTGACCTGCTCTTGTAGCCCCAGTATTTATGTGCCTGGTCCAGTTAAGTTTCTGGTCAATGATGACCCCCAGTATGTTGATGATGGGGGATTCGGCGATGGTAATGCCATTGAATGAAGAGGGGAGGTGGTTAGACTCTCTCTTGTTGGAGATGGTCATTGCCTGGCACTTGTCTGGCGCGAATGTTACTTGCCACTTATCAGTTCAAGTCTGGATGTTGTCCAGGTCTTGCTGCATGCGGGCACGGACTGCTTCATTATCTGAGGGATTGCTAATGGAAGAGAACACTGTGCAATCATCAGTGAACATCCCCATTTCTGACCTTATGATGGAGGGAAGGTCATTGATGAAGCAGCTGAAGATGGTTGGGCCAAGGACACTGCCCTGAGGAACTCCTGCAGCAATGTCCAGGGGCTGATATGATTGGCCTCCAACAACCATTACCATCTTCCTTTGTGCTAGGTATGACTCCAGCCACTGGAGAGCTTTCCCCCTGATTCCCATTGACTTCAATTTTACTAGGGCTCCTTGGTGCCACACTTGGTCAAATGCTGCCTTGATGTCAAGGGCAGTCACTCTCGCCTCACCTCTGGAATTCAGCTCTTTTGACCATGTTTGGACCAAGGCTGTAATGACGTCTGGAGCCGAGTGGTCCTGGCGAAACCCAAACTGAGCATCGGTGAGCAGGTTATTGGTGAGTAAGTGCCGCTTGATAGCACTGTCGACAACACCTTCCATCACTTTGCTGGTGATTGAGAGTAGACTGATGGGGCGGTAATTGGCTGGATTGGATTTGTCCTGTTTTTGGTGGACAAGATATACCTGTTCAATTTTCCACATTGTCGGGTAGATGCCAGTGTTGTAGCTGTACCGGAACAGTTTGGCTAGAGGCGCAGCTAGTTCTGAAGCACAAGTCTTCAGCACTACAGCCGGGATGTTGTCGGGGCCCATAGCCTTTGCTGTATCCAGTGTACTCAGCCGTTTCTTGATATCATGTGGAATGAATTGAATTGGCTGAAGACTGGCTTCTGTGATGGTGGGGATATTGGGAGGAAGCCAAGATGGATCATCCACTCGGCACTTCTGGCTGAAGATGGTTGCAAACGCTTCTGCCTTGTCTTTTGCACTCACATGCTGGACTCTGCCATCATTGAGGATGGGGATATTTACAGAGCTTCCTCCTCCCGTTAGTTGTTTAATTGTCCACCACCATTCACAAGTGGATGTGGCAGGACTGCAGAGCTTTGATCTGATCCATTGGTTGTGGAATCGCTCAGCTCTGTCTATAAGCATGTTGCTTCCGCTGTTTAGCATGCATGTAGTCCTGTGCTGTAGCTTCACCAGGTTGGCACCTCATTTTTAGGTATGCCTGGTGCTGCTCCTGGCATACTCTGCTACACTCCTCATTGAACCAGGTTGATCCCCTGGCTTGTTGGTAATGGTAGAGTGAGGAATATGCCGGGCCATGAGGTTACAGATTGTGCTGGAATACAATTCTGCTGCTGATGGCCCACAGCGCCTCATGGATGCCTAGTTTTGAGCTGCTAGATCTGTTCTGAATATATCCCATTTAGCATGGTGGTAGTGCCACACAACACATTGGATGGTGTCCTCAGTGTGAAGACGGGACTTCGTCTCCACAAGGACTGTGCGGTGGTCACTCCTACTAATACTGTCATGGACAGATGCACCTGCGACAGGTAGATTGGTGAGGACAAGGTCAAATAGGTTTTTCCCTCGTGTTGGTTCGCTCACCACCTATCGCAGGTCCAGTCTGGCAGCTATGTCCTTCAGGACTTGGCCAGCTAGGTCAGTAGTGGTGCTACCGAGCCACTCTTGGTGATGGACATTGAAGTCCCCCACCCAGAGTACAATCTGTGCCCTTGCTACCCTCAGTGCTTCCTCCAAGTGGTGCTCAACATGGAGGAGGACTGATTCATCAGCTGAGGGTGGGTGGTAATCAGCAGGAGATTTCCTTGTTTGACCTGATGCTATGAGTCAATGTTGAGGACTCACAGGGCCACTCCCTCCTGACTGTATATCACTGTACCGCCATCTCTGGTGGGTCTGTCCTGCGGGTGGGACAGGACATACCCAGGGATGGTGATGAAAGAGTCTGGGACGTTGGCTGAAAGGTATGATTCTGTGAGTATGGCTATGTCAGGCTGTTGCTTGACTAGTCTGTGGGACAGCTCTCCCAATTTTGGCACAAGTGCCCAGATGTTAGTGAGGAGGACATTGCAGGGTCGACTGGGCTTGGTTTGCCTTTGTCGTGTCCGGGTACCTAGTGGTCCGATGCCAGGTGGTCCGTCCGGGTTTATTCTTATTATGACTTTTTGTAGTGAGATTGTACAACTGAGAGGCTTGCTAGGCCATTTCAGAGGGCAGTTAAGAATCAACCACATTGCTGTGGGCCTGGAGTCACATGTAGGCCAGACCGGGTAAGGATGGCACTTTTCCTTCCTTAAACGACATTAGTGAACCAGATGGATTTTTATGACAATCCGGTAATTTCATGGTCACCATTACTGATATTAGTTTTTTTTATTATTCCAGATTTTTTTATTTAATTAATTGAATTTAAATTTGTGGTGGGATTTGAACTCATGATTCTGGATTATTAGTCCAGGCCTCTGGATTACTAGTCCAGTAACATAACCACTATGCTACCTTGCCCTCAGTTTTCACTCAGTTATTCAAATAAAAATGTGTTTAAATTGATAAATTTCCATTTTGTATTCCTAATAGCTCCATAGCTGAAAAGCTCCATTGACAAGAGGACTGGGAACAGGTTGCCTGTTCACTTTCTACGTTGAGGGAATGATACATAACACAGAGAAAGGAAATATGAGGAAATAAGCAGGAGGATAATAATACTTTGTAATCAATATCAATGAGCTCGGCTTATCTTGGAGGTGAATCAACACAGAATGTTTTGTTTTTTGTAGCATTAAATACGTTTCAACAAGATGAAGTGTCCCATCAATTTGTACCACACACTGTTGTTTAAATAACAGTGGTTTTCTAAATTAAAGCTAAAAAGAAGCTATGTCCAATTCACAGCATGCACTGGTCACAAGGACAAACAGCAGCTGAATCTACCCATTAATGTAACAGACTGGCTGAACAATAGGCCACAAATGCATTTCATTATGGTATGCTTGCTGCCTTTAGCACTTGTAGATAACCTATTGTGATCTTCTTATTCAAAAAAGCCACAATTCAAGTAAGGAAACTGGACCCAACTACCATGGTAGCATTTGACCTCTTTCTTTGAAGCATTCATTTATGAATTTGTGGCATTTAAATATATGATCAAGATAAAATTATTGACATAGAACGTTCCGTAATTTTGTAAGATCCTCTTCAATGTCTTGTTGCACCAGTGAATCCGATTACCTAAACAGAGATTATTTTAATGATATACCTTGTTGTTAATCTATATAACATTTTAACTAAGTTAATATTTCCTTTACATTTGTTTGGAAGTTAATCACCTATTTTATCTCATGTTTCTTGGTGGGAGGGGGGTGTGGGATTCTCAGATATTCTGAACCTTTGACAATAGTAAATGGAGCTTTTGTATTTTTAAAATCATAATTTTGAGAACTTTGTGTGGACAAAGTAAAATAAATATTTTATAAAACTATAATTATGTCCCACTAGAACTAGTATAAAATATTGAAACCACATCGACTTAATGGAATGTGTTATTCACTATTTTGCAAAGGGTCAATCATCTATTAGACTTCAATTCTTTAAGCTTAATTTGTACCACTAATAGTAAATGATTAAAACCAGTTTGATACTTCAGTCCGATACACTGTGCTTTACAATATTTCATGTGTTACGAGATTTATTACCTCGATGGGAGGATATTAATTTATGGGAGAAAAGTGGTTTGTTACTTCTTTTTTCTGCATAATAAAGTTTTGCAAAATCAAAAAACATGTGACTGAAACAGTTTATACACATAAGAGAAAAATTAACCATTACAATCTCACAGTGCAGTCCCGAATAATGTTTAGGGTTAGACATTGGCCAGTAGATAAATTACGAGGATAGAAATTAAAGCAGCACTCCCGTCCCTTTTTGATATTTTGAAACATTGCTATATCCTAATCATCCATTTCCTGAGCACAAAGAGCTATCCCAACAAGCACTGACAATCCTAGACCCTCCTCCATCTCTTAATGGCATAATCAAAGTATTTTTCTTGTTTCTCTGCATAATTGTTTTCCCAATTAGTCACCACTGAGAAATATAAATAAAAACAGAAAATGCTGGAAACACTCAGCAGGTCAGGCCGCGTAACTGAAAAACAAAGCTTGAGTTTTGATCCTCCAGAATGCCCAGAACTTTTTATTTTCTTTTTATTTATTGGGTTGTCAGAAAACAACATTCACAGATATATTTTACAAGGCCATTGAACATATACGTTATAGCGTTACATTTACACATACATTTTATGAAAGTGTACATTCCTATTTATTATATATTAAATTTGATATGTGGGTTGTGTATTTCATTAAAAACTTACATATGAAGCTTGTCCCTATGGGTAAATCCATCATAGAACCTGTTACACCTGTAGCTGGCACTGTAATAGGAGTTTTCAATGTCATACCTTACCTATCACCTATTTACTCATGGAATGTTAAGAGTGAGGCAATTGACAGTGGAGCAAGGGAGAATATGTACACAAATCGTTGAAGGTGGCAGGGCAGGTTGAGAAAGCGGTTAAAAAAGCATACGCGATCCTGGGCTTTATAAATGGAAGCATAGAGTACAAAAGCAAGGAAGTCATGATGAACCTTTATAAAACACTGGTTCGGCCACAACTTGAGTATTGTGTCCAGTTCTGGGCACAGCACTTTAGGAAAGATGTGAAGGCCTTAGATAGGGTGCAGAAGAGATTTACTAGAATGATTCCAGGGATGAGGGACTTTAGTTACATGGATAGACTGGAGAAGCTGGGTTTGTTCTTCTTGGAACAGAGAAGGTTGCGAGGAGATTTGATAGAGGTATTCAAAATCATGAAGGATCTAGACAGAGTAGATAGAGAGAAACTGATCCCATTGGTGGAAGGGTCAAGAACCAGAGGACATAGATTTAAGGTGATTGGCAAAAGAACCACAGGTGATGGGAGGAAAAACCTTTTTACACAGCGAGTGGTTAGGATCTGGAGTGCACTGCCCGAGGGGCTGGTGGAGGCAGATTCAATCATGGCCTTCAAATGGGGAACTGGATAAGTACTTGAAAGGAAAAAAAATTGCAGGGCTACGGGGATAGGGAGGAGGAGTGGGACTAACTGGATTGCTCTTGCGTAGAGCCGACATGGACTCGATGGGCCAAATGGCCTCCTTCCGTGCTGTAACCTTTCTATGATTCTAAGGGAGGATAGAGGGGTTGAGTGGGTAGTTCAAAAGAGGAAGAGATAGAGGTAGTGATGAGAGTGAAGGGCAGTAGGAAGTAGAATGGGTAGAGGGAAGTGAAGGAGTAGGGGTGAGGGAAGCACAAATGATTGGGGGTGGGGATGGGAGGAGAGCCAATGACAGCTACATTTTCTCCATAATTCCCGCTCCAACTACAGCTTGCCACTGTTGGGGCTCCTTTCTCTGGCATACTATGCTATAACACACCATCTGCCACCTGAAAAGAAAGAAGAAAAAGATGGAGGGGCTGGAAATCTGTGGTGGAGGTTGGGGAGCACATTCCAACATACGTGCTGAGATGTGCCACTTTGGGACCTGAGCCATAGACCCCATTGAAACTGATGCAAGGTCCTTTAATTAACATCTCAGGTGCTTGCCATGGTGGAGAGGCTAGGAATCCTGGTAGAGGTTGCCATTTCTGATGAGTGGTGCTGCCCCACCCCCCCACCTCTGGAAATACATAACACTTGCCCCTTCACTTCCCTATATAACATTTAAAACAAAGAAACTCCAGTATTTGTGGTCCAGGCCTGGCTCTTGGTCTGGACCCCCAAGTGGTTCCTATGTGCTGGCTGGTATATCTGGTGTTGTCACTGATGATACACTGGGTCCCTTTGAGGATTGGAGATGCAGAAATTCCTGCTGAAGGGAATTTTACCCCTGTGCCCACTCTCCTGCATTGGTGGTTTTGTTTGGGGCATGCAAAGGTTCCATCTCCAACGGGCCATCTAGGAAATTCCAACATAAGGTTCAGACTTTGCATCATTTACAGCCCTTCCAGCACATTTCCATCAGAATCACTGCGGGATTGGGCTGGAAGGGTTATGGATTTCTCCCAGAGAGAGAGAAACAAAGAGAAAAGTTAAGGGGAGGAAAGCAGAAGAGAAAGAGAGGAACAGAAGCAAAAGTAGAGAGACGGCGAGAAACAGAAAGACAAAGACATCAGAGACAGAGAAGAGAGTGACCATATTGTCTAACTTGCTGTGTGCAACAGCACAGGAGATTGTCCAGCACATTTTATGAACCCACATTTTGATTTCACGGTGCTTACTGAAGGAACGCATCAGTACATCCAGGGGTCTCACAATGACTATGCTTGTACCAGGAGCAATGCAAGTGAGAGAGAATGAGGTAGTTTGTTTGGTCGTGGGTTCTAGGCATTAGTTAGGCCTGGGAGGTAGAGATCCTGCCTATTAGTGGTCATGTTGGTTGGGGTTGAAGCCTCTCATGACCTGTTCTGGGAGGAATTTTGTGTTGATTGAATCTTCAAGATTGGTCCCCAGACCTCTTGGTATTTCCCCAGTCACAGGTGAAGGTTGAACATCTCCTGTTCTGATTGGTATATGTCCCATATCTTTCAGCCATATGTTTGTTGTGGGGAGGGCTGCACTTTCAAACAGTGGGCGGGATGGGGGGATACATCTTACTGCAAATAGTAGTGACAGTTCTGCTAGACTGCTTATTGTGGGAGGCCCTTACTCTACTGTGGGCAGGCCCAGCAAGGATTGAATTGGGTCCTCTGAAATTGTAAAGCCAGACGTCTTCCTGGGTTTTAGTACAGAATGGCTGGATGTGGTGATGTGACTGGAATATGTGTAGGAAGGTTCCATTCTGGCCACAGCCTCTCCATCAGTCCTTGGGTATGGAAATTTGTGGAGTTTATGCAGGATGCAGCACAGGTGATGCATGATCTTAAGTTGGCCTTCGTGCATTTTGCAGCAGGTGATGATGTGTAGGATCTGACTCCATACATCTTGCCACTCCTCCTTCCTTAACGGTTTTGCTTCCCAAACTTCCCTCAGGTTTTCAGTGTCGTCCTTGGTCACAGAGGCACGAGAGGTACAAAGTGCGGAGATGTGTTCACAGGAGACTGCTTGGAGAATGTAGGCAAAGTTTCATGGGCAGTGATCATAGAATCATTGAAAGTTATGGCACAGAAGGAGGCCATTCGGCCCATCGTTTCTGTGCTGGCCAAGGAAGAGCTATCCAGCTTAATCCCACTTTCCAGCACTTGGTCCGTAGCCCTGTAGGATACTGCACTTCAAGTACACATCCAAGTACTGATGTCTGCAAAGTACTGCAGGTAATGCTTCATTTGAAGGAAGCTGTATTGATTGGGTTACAAGAGGTAAAATTGTCATCTAACTGATAGAAGGGCATAATTTGGCCCTAAGGCAGGTGCTGATATAACCTGGTAATCCTTTTCTCTGTATCCATCTGAGGTGACTCCTCCTGGGAGGTCTCAATTGTACCAAATTGGAGAAAATGCTGATAGACCCAGTGGGATCTTTAGGGAGGCAAAACCTGTATCTAGACTGAGAGAATTATAGTGACAATGGATGCTTCTGTGTTTTCTTAGTGGTGTCTTCAGGGGATGTATGAATAGTAGGCTGGGTATAGAGATTGGCAAGGATTCCCTAGTTTTCATTCCCAGGCATGGGTTTTGCTTAAGGCTGGGAACCAGACCAAAATCACTTAGGTCTGGGGTGCCCAATTATAGTGTCTAAAATTTGGGAAACTAAACCCATTCTTGATTTGGGAGTTGGAGGCTTTTGAGGTGTACTGGTGGTCTCTTGCTCACCCACCGAAACTTGGAGATGCAACGATCCAGGTAGAATCTTCATTTTCAAATTGTTAATAAAAAAACATTTTTCCAAACTACTGCAACATCATAAGTAGCGGCAAGTTAATTGATACGGTGTGACATCCAGGTAAATATGCTCACACTGCATCAATTAGCAACGTTGACTTACAAGGCACCTTAAAAGCACTCAATGTAAATGTGGTGCAGTATCACAGAGGAATTACGTACAGCTTTCTAGTAACTGTTCATCTACTTCCCACATGCATGCTTCTGTTCTACCAGGGCACTCTGCATTTCTGCCAACATAATGCATTTACCCTAAGGCGCTGAAATGTGTCAAGCTACAGATACATTGCCCACACATACTGCACGTTTATACTCTGGTCTGGGCACTTGGTCACACCCATCTTCTCTCAGATTCCTTATTATATTCCAATTGCAGGAGAGGGCTGCAAGACAATGCAGATGCGGGGAGGAGATAGTCAGCTACATTGTGACCCTGGACTGCTTATGAGGATAGGACCTTGGGTGCAAAGGCAATAGAGGGATTGGGGGAAGGTGAGTAGAGGCATTTCTCAGGCTCATAGCTAGTCTCCTTATTCACTCCCTCATTCACTGTCTCACACATAGGTATACACTGCAGTGCTGCAGCATAATACTGGAATGTCTCGCTAAATAAGGTGCTGTTTAAGGGGTGTCTTATTATCAGCATTCTAAACTGTGTTCTCTTTCTGTTACTCTAAGTGCCAAAAGGAGGAGGCAGCAGAGCTCAATGACCAGCCTCAGCCAAGCAACTCACAACACCCTGCATCACACATTCCTACAATGGCAAAGACTAGTGCTGATATATCCACGGTACAGATCCTGGCAAATGGGAAAGATACAAAGATCAACAAAGGGTCACAAAACAGATAGTAAGGGCTACAAAAAGAGAGTATGAAAAGAAACTTGCAAGGGATATCAAAACCAATACGAAGAACTTTTATAGTTATATTAGGAAAAAGAGGGTGGTCAGGAGCAGTGTTGGCCCCTTAAAAACTGAAAGTGGGGATATTGTCATTGACAATGGGGAAATGGCGGACATGTTGAACAATTACTTTGCGTCAGTTTTTACAGTAGAAAAAGAGATAGCATGCCGGAAATCCCAAGAAAACTAATATTGAATCGGGGACAGGGACTCAATAAAATTAACATAAGTAAAGCAACAGTAATGAAGAAAATAATAGCACTGAAGAGTGACAAATCCCCAGGACCAGATGGTTTCCATCCCAGGGTTTTAAAGGAAGTAGGTGAGCACATTGCAGATGCCCCAACTATAATCTTTCAAAGTTCTCTAGATTCAGGAACTGTCCCTCCAGATTGGAAAATTGCACATGTCACCCCACTTTTTAAGAAAGGAGAGAGAGGGAAATCAGGGAATTATAGACCAGTTAGCCGAACATCTGTTGTGGGGAAATTGCTGGAGTCTATAATTAAGGATAGGGTGACTGAACACCTCGAGAATTTTCAGTTAATCAGAGAGAGCCAGCATGGATTTGTGAAAGGTAGGTGGTGCCTGACAAACCTGATTGAATTTGTTGAAGAGGTGACTAAAGTAGTGGACAGGGGAATGTCAATGGATGTTATTTATATGGACTTCCAGAAGGCATTTGATAAGGTCCCACATAAGAGACTGATGGTTAAGATAGAAGCCCGTGGAATCGAGGGAAAAGTACAGACTTGGTTAGGAAGTTGGCTGAGCGAAAGGCGACAGAGAATAGGGATAATGGGTAGGTACTCACATTGGCAGGATGTGACTAGTGGAGTCCCGCAGGGATCTGTCTTGGGGCCTCAATTATTCACAATATTTATTAACGACTTAGATGAAGGCATAGAAAGTCTCATATCTAAGTTTGCCATTGACACAAAGATTGGTGGCATTGTAAGAAGTATAGATGAAAACATAAAATTACAAAGGGATATTGATAGATTAGGTGAATGGGCAAATGTAGACAAATGTGAGGTCATCCACTTTGGATCAAAAAAGGATAGAACAAGGTACTTTCTAAATGGTAAAAAGTTAAAAACAGTGGATGTCCAAAGGGACTTAGGGGTTCAGATACATAGATCATAGAAGTGTCATGAACAGGTGCAGAAAATAATCAATAAGGCAAATGGAATGCTGGCCTTTATATCAAGAGGACTGGAGTACAAGGGGGCAGAAGTTATGCTGCAGCTATACAAAACCCTGGTTAGACCGCACCTGGAGTACTGTGAGCAGTTCTGGGCACCACACCTTCGGAAGGACATATTGGCCTTGGAGGGAGTGCAGCGTAGGTTTATTAGAATAATACCCGGACTTCAAGGGTTAAGTTACGAGGAGAGATTATACAAATTGGGGTTGTATTCTCTAGAGTTTCGAAGGTTAAGGGGTGATCTGATCGAAGTTTATAAGATATTAAGGGGAACAGATAGTGTGGATAGAGAGAAACTATTTCTGCTGGTTGGGGATTCTAGGAGTAGGGGGCACAGTCTAAAAATTAGAGGCAGACCTTTCAGGAGTGAGATTAGAAAACATTTCTACACACAAAGGGTGGTAGAAGTTTGGAACTCTCTTCCGCAAACAGCAATTGATACTAGCTCAATTGCTAAATTTAAATGTGAGATAGATAGCTTTTTGGCAACCAAAGTTATTAGGGGATATGAGCCAAAGGCAGGTAAATGGAGCTCGATCACAGATCAGCCGTGATCTTATCAAATGGCGGAGCAGGCACGAGGGGCTGAATGGCCTATTCCTGTTCCTATGTTCCTATGGAAGCCAGGTGAGGGTCAGTTAATGAGTTGCAAGAGGGAGCACTTAATGAAGCACAGAGCACACATGTGGAAGAGCAAGTCCAGGTGGAATTCAAAAGAAACAGGCATGGTCCCCATGGATTGGAAGGTAGCAAATGTAACCCCGCTATTAAAGAAAGCAGTGAGAGAGAAAATAGGTCAGTTAGCCTAACATCAGCAGCAGGGAAAATGATAGAATCCATTATTAAGGACATAGTAACAAGGCACTTTGAAAATCATAATATGATTAGTCAACACAGTTTTATGAAGGGGAAATCGTGATTGACAAATCTATTAGAGTTTTTTGAGGGTGTAACTAGCAGGGTAGATAAGGGGGAACCAGTGGATGTTGTATATTTAGATTTTCAAAAGGCATTTGATAAGGTGTCACACAAGAGGTTGTTACACAAGATTAAGGCTCATGAGTTTGGGGGTAATATATTAGCATGGATTGAGGATTGGTCAATGGAAAGAAAACAGAGAGTAGAAATAAACGGATCATTTTCGGGTTGACAGGTTGTAACTAGTGGGGTGCCGCAAGGATCAGTGCTTGGGCCTCAGCTATTTACAATATATATCAATGACTTAGATGAGGGGACTGAATGTAATGTATTCAAGTTTGCTGACGATACAAAGCTAGGTGGAAAAGTAAGTTGTGAGGAGGACGCAAAGAGGCTGCAAAGGGATATAGACAGGTTACGTGAGCGGGCAAGAAGGTGGCAGATGGAGTATAATGTGGGGAAATGTGAAATTATCCACTTTGGTAGGAAGAATAGTAAAGCAGAATATTTCTTAAAAGGTGAGAGACTAAGAAATATTGGCATTCAGAGCAATTTGGGTGTCATTGTACACAAATCACAGAAAGTTAAAATGCAGATACAGCAAGCAATTAGAAACATAGGAACATAGAAAATAGGAGCAAGAGTAGGCCATTCGGCCCTACGGGCCTGCTCCGCCATTCAAAATTATCCTGGCTGATCATCTAACTCAGGACCCTGTTCCTGCTTTTTCCCCATATCCCTTGATCTCTTTAGCATTAAGAAATATATCTATCTCCTTCTTGAATACATCTAATGACTTGGCCTCCACTGCCTTCTGTGGTAGAGAATTCCACAGGTTCACCACCCTCTGAGTGAAGAAATTTCTCCTTATCTCGATTCTAAATGGCATATCCCATATCCTGAGACTGTGACCCCTGATTCTGGACTCCCCATCCATCGGGAACATTCTCCCTGCATCTCGTCTGTCTAATCCTGTTAGAATTTTATATGTTTCGATGAGATCACCTCTCATTCTTCTAAACTCTAGTGAATATAGGCCTAGTCGACCCAATCTCTCCTCATATGTCAGTCCTGCCATCCCAAGAATCAGTTTAGTAAACCTTCATTGCACTCCCTCCATGGCAAGGACATCCTTCCTCAGATAAGGAGACCAAAACTGCACACAATACTCCAGATGTGGTCTCACCAAGGCCCTGTATAACTGCAGTAAGACATCCCTGCCCCATACTCAAATCCTCTTGCAATGAAGGCCGACATACCATTCGCCTTCCTAACTGCTTGCTGCACCTGAATGCTCGCTTTCAGCGGCTGGTGTACAAGGACACCCAGGTCTCGTTGCACTTCCCCTTTTGCCAATCTATCACAATTCAGGTAATAATCTGCCTTTCTGTTTTTACAACCAAAGTGGATAACCTCACATTTATCCACGTTATACTGCATCTGCCATGTCCTTGCCCACTCACCCAACTTGTCTAAATCACATTGGAGCCTCTTTGCATCCTCCTCACAGCTCACATTCCACCCCAGCTTTGTGTCGTCTGCAAAATTGGAAATGTTACACTTAGTTCCCTCATCCAAATCATTGATATATATTGTGAAAAGCTGGGACCCAAGCACTGATCCCTGCGGTACCCCACTAGTCACTGCCTGCCACAGGAAAAAGACCTGTTTATTCCTACTCTCTGTTTCCTGTCTGTCATCCAATTCTCAATCCATGCCAGTATATTCCCACCAATCCCATGTGCTTTAATTTTGCATACTAACCTCTTGTGTGGGACCTTATCAAAAGCCTTCTGAAAATCAAGTACACCACATCCACTGGTTCTCCCTTCTCTATTCTACTAGTTACATCCTCAAAAAACTCCAGAAGATTAGGAAGGCAAATGGTATGTTAGCCTTTATTGCAAGTGGCTTGGAGTATAAGAGTAAGGAGGTCTTGCTGTAATTATGTAGGGCTCTGGCAAAACCACACCTGGAGTGCTGTGTACAGTTTTGGTCTCTTTACCTAAGGAAGGATATACTTGCCTTCGAAATGGTGCAACGAAGGTTCACTAGATTTATTTCTGGGATGAGAGAATTGTCCTATGAGGAGTGATTGAGTAGAATGGGCCTATATTCTCTGGACTTTAGAAGAATGGGAGGTGATCTCATTGAAACGTATAAAATTCTTAGTGGGCTCGACAGAGTAGATGCTGAGAGGCTGTTTCTTCTGGCTAGAGAGTCTAGAACTAGGGGACATAGTCTCAAGATAAGAGGTCGGCCATTTAGGACCAAGATGAGGAAAGATTTCTTCACTCAGAGGGTTGTGAATCTTTGGAATTCTATACCCCAGGGGGCTGTGGATGCTCAGTCGTTGAGTATATTCAAGACTGAGATCAATAGGTTTTTGGACACCAAGGGAATCAAGGGATATGGGGATAGGGCGGGAAAGTGGAGTCGAGGTGGATCAGCCATGATCTGATTGAATGGCGGAGCAGGCTCGAGGGACCGTATAGCCTACTCCTGCTCCTATTTCTTATGTTCTTATTTGGACCGCACAGGGCCTGCCTACAAATACAGTTTGGTAGCTTAGATTAGAAGTTCAAACAGTCATTTTAGAGTGTCAATTTGGGACCATCTATGGAAGAGCCCACTGCTACAGACCACCATGGAATATGGCCACTCCAGCGACCTCTGGAGCAGAGAGCACCCTCCCTTGCCCCCTCCCACTCCCCCACCCTCAGCCAAGGTGCTATGGTGTCAATAATTTATTTTTATGAATTATTCTAAATTGTTATGTGAAGCCTAAGTAAAAGAATGTAGACTTCACTTAGGCAGTTAAGTTTTGCCCATGAATACTAATGTTATGAATATTACAGCAACAGTGAAGCAATACTAACTTTGTACAATATGAATGTTTCCTTCACTGGACTGTATGAAATGGAATAACGTGGGCTTTTACTCAAGTTGTTCTTTGGTGATTCTGATATTCACTGAACTTGACCAACACTTAAAACATATATTTACTAAGAAACAAAAACCGCTGTTATCACCCTTCCAAAAAATAACACCCTCACCCCTCAGTCCTTGCATACCCCAGGCCATCTCCAGCCTCTCTTTCCTCTACAAAGTCTTTGAACGTATTGTCAAGTCCCAGATCTGTATCCATTAACCCCTGCAACTCCCTGGTTGAATCTTTCCAATCAGGTATTCGCATGTCCCCAACGCATCAAAATGGCCCTAACCAAAGTCGCAAATAGTATTCTCTATGACTGTGACGATGGTGCATTTTCCCCTCCTCATCCTCCCTCCAGCCTTCAACACTGTCAACCGCAACATTCTCCTCCAATGCCTCTCCTCTATTATCCAGCTCCGTTGCACTACTCTTTATTTCACTCTTACCTAGCCGATCGTAGCCAGAACATCTTCAGCAATGGCTTCTCTTACCAGCCCTAAACTGTTGCCTCCAGAGACCCTGAAGAATCCATTGTTGACTCCCTTCTATCTACATACTGTCCCTTGGCAATATTATCCAGACATGTAGTCAGTTTCTACATGTGAACATTTTAATCGACTAGTAACCCAAGTCCCTAAAATATTCTGAACTGCCTCGGTATGGATCATCAATTCATCAGGATGTACTACTGGCCAATTGAGCGTGCCAGCTGTTGTATTGTCCACTAGAGCTTCATGTGCTGCCTATGGCACATTGATATGCCAAGTGAACTCATCTGCTATCTGCTGGCCTTAAGCCCATTCATCCTGTATGTGGGGCCAATACACATCAGACAAACTGTTCTGTTCTTTCTGAACAAAATTAAGTTACAGATAATTTTACACATCAGCATCTATATGGCTTAGATACTCACTGGATAAAGTCACTGAATCACTGTGGGAAAATTGGGGTCTTTATTTCTTTATGGCCCTGTAATTGCTCAGCCTTTCTGATAGGCTCCCACTAGCCAGAGTCCAGTGATTGGCTGCAAACTTCACCAGAACCAGAAATGCCGAATTCTAGAATTACGCTGGAGTTTCTTCCAGCTTTCTTTGGGAGCGGAGCTTCTGCCTGCCCTATAAAAGGCCACTGATGTGGACGGGGATGTGCCAAGAGTGGAGACTCCCTATGTTGGAAGTTCTCACGTCCATGGCCTTACAGGGACCTGGCGTATGTCTGAAGACTGGGACACAGAGAGAGATAAGGCACATCCTCCTGATAGGCAGGTGGGATCCACCATAGGGTCCAGGCCAGGATTGTGGCCTGGACCCTCAAAGAGGAGGACACAATTCAGAGCGGCCCCTTAACACTGGGGCCGCTGGGGGAATATGTTAATGTTTCTGGCGGGCCTCCCCCAACAGCTCCCCCTCCCCTGGCCCAGTCACCACTGTCACATTTTACAGCCTCTTGGGGTTGGCAGGAGCCAGAGATGTGCCCCTATTGGCATAGGCACCCACCTGGCCTATGCCAATAGGGGCACCTCCCACCAACTCTGGATACTCCAGTGGAGTTGGTACCAACATAACTGCCGAGATTGTGATCCGAGCAATTTCTGCCCCTATATTTTTTCTTTTCACGCAAACGTGATCCTCTCCCCTTGCTTTGTTTTTGAAAACATTTGTTGTGGGATCTTGCTGAGTGCAAATTGGCTGTCATGTTTGCCTACATACCAACAGTGACAGCACTAAAAAGGTGATTAATTGTAAAGTGCTTTGGGATGTCCCGAGGACATGAAAGGCGCTATATAAATGCAAGTTCTTTCTATGATCGGTGTAACAGTGCTGTGTAAATAAATCTGATTCTACTCAGAAGCCAACAATGGAGGTCAAATTTTGTTGGAGCAAAATAATTTTATTTTCATGTTGTGTATGAGCATCCTCATGGGCAACTGACTCACGTGCAAATCCATCTGACAGTAATTAACCAAAACTAATCACTGTCCTCATTATACAAGTACAGTGTATCCCTGATTTTCTTCTTTCTCCCTCTGTATATCTGTAATACTGTGTCTATCACTATCTACCGGTCTACTTTTCTTTGCTTCTTTCATCTCCCTCTCCATGTATCTTGCTTCTTTCTCCCAAGGTGCCCTTGCATTTGTCTTGTCCCTTCCCCCTACACACATGAACTTCTCTCCCTCAGTGTGTCTGAGTTTTTCTTTATCTGAATGTCTCTACCTCTCCATGTGTCTTAACTTCTTGCTCTATGTGCTGAACTTTTATCTCTGCCTTTCCCTGTCTCAACTTCTTTCTCCCCTGTGTCTGATCTTGTCTCTCCCTCTCTGGGTTAGAACTCACTCTTTTTTTGGGGTCTGAACTCTCATGTGTTTTCATTCCCTGTAGACCTGAACTCTGTATCTCAATTCTGTCCCTTCACTTCCCATGTGAAATCACCTCTACAGGAGCAGTGGCAGAGGTTCATGAGAAAGAGTGTGATAAAGTACAGTTGGTTTTTGTCCCGATCCATGTAAACTGGGTAACAAAGGAGTAATGGTGGCAGCAGCGTACGTTCAGATTTTTGGCCCAATATTTCTGACTGAAATCGTGTCACTTATCACAATTCATCCACTCTTACAATCATCCAGATTAATGAATAGAATAAGGTGCAGAATTAGAAAAGGGACTTCAGTTCCTCAGCCCACCGATCATAAACAATCCATCCAAGCTTAGACTTTACCGCATTGTGAGTTTAAATTAGTCCCAATTGATATTTGGAACTAATGAGCTACCACAATCATATGAGATTGCACACTATTTTAACACTTTTACTTTAAATGGGCTAATAAATAATAAGTAACCTACAGAGGAATTCATGTCAATGCATTTATCACAAATACTGCACCTCTTTAGTTTCCCAAAAGAAAGTTCTTTGAAGTTTCCCCTCAACTCCTCCAAAATTAGGCAAGCCCTAAAATATCTAAAGCCCCATCAAATGCACAAGATCAAAATTTCTTAAACACCATTAGATCTCTTGTGGCATTGCTCAAAGTGAATTGTTGGATATTGTGTTATTTTTGTGTTGCTGTGTAACTGTCTCTTCATGCTGTCTCCTTACTCCCAAGTGTTTGTGTCTCTGCTGTCCGCAGCACATCGCGATTGTTGGGTACGACCCCCTCTGATGTCCAGGTACGCTGTTCCATCTTGTCTGTTGTCATTGTTAGTCGCTTCTACTGTTCGTTCCTGCTGCGCGTTTTACCATTGCTGTTCCTCCAACATTAGATTCTCTTCAAGCTTTCACCTTTTACTCTCCTTATCCTGTTCCCCTTGATCCTCTTTCTCCTTCACAGCCTCACTCTTACCCTACCATCACCATTCCTGCTTTTTGGCTCCTCTTCCCCCTTCTATATTCTCTGTTGAGCCTCTTGCTTTTGTATTACAGTTCATGCAATTTGTGGCTGAGTGGCTTCTTTAAAAGAAGTTCTATTATCTTGTCATAGACAAGCAACATATGAAATTGTAATGAGATAAATAACTGTTGGTGGTGGTGGTGATTAAGAACCTCATTAAAAATTCTCCTGTTCTTCGAATAGTGTCGTCTGAGCAGGCAGGCAATCTCTGTTTAATGTCTCATGCAAAAGGTAGCACCTCTGACACTGCAGTGCTCCCTCAGTTCTACACTGAAGTGTCAGCCTAGATTATGTGCTCAAGGTCATTGCAGGGTTTGACCCATAAACTTCTGCCTCAAAAGCAGAGTGCTATTAATCAAGCCAAGTGGATACACAGTAAATATTTCAGCATGTCTGACAAACTATTCAAAGTTAAACATTAAAGTTTATTCAGTCCTGATTTTCCACCCACATCTGAAGAGCAACTCTCACTGGGTAATTGTTTTAGTGTGCCTCTTCCAAGCAGTCATTCTTCATCTTGGAGCCAACAGGCTATTTAACTGTAACGGGCAACCCAACTGAGCCTAATCAAGTATCCCCCACAGGGCTCATACATGCACACTTCCAGCACGGTTCATTGGAGATTAATCAGGAGCAGAACCAGTTGATTTCCTCCCTAGTCTAGGGACACCAAAACCCGTTGTGCCCTCACTGCTACATAGAGATTAAGAAATTCAGCACAGACTAGGAAATTAACCTGGAACCTGCCGGTCTGTATAATTTCAGACTTTAAAAAAGTGATGCTGTGATGGGGGTGGGGTTTCAAATTCTTTAATAGAAAAAAAAAATTGGCAACCTAGCTCCCTCCTCCCTAATTAAGCTATTCAATTAGCCCCAGTCTCAGTCTTGCAATTTATTTTCTACATCTTTTTAGGTTTACTACACCACACTCCATTAGACTATTTACAGGGTTATCACACTGCCCATTGTCAGGCTTCTTGCCTTGGTTACAAGGAAGTACTTAAGTCTAGTATGATGAAATTGCCCTTTTATGGAAAAAGACTTTCCCCTGTTGGAAAAATGTCAGTAGATATTGAACTCATGGTGTACAACTAGTAGAAGAAGCCTGTATCCTGTGATTAGTGAACCAGTATACCAATATGCTGGGTCAGTGGGCTCACACCCCCACTAAATTAATCTTTTTTGTTGATTTCAGCTATTGCTTTTTCATTTTGCTTCTGAGATAACCAGGACTTCTTTATAAGATAAAAAAAACTTTTAAAAAAGTTACACAACTACATGATAGCACACAGCAATTTATTTTGACACAACATACATATGCTCTACATAGGCAGTTGGTGTACCATTTTTTGATCATGGAAAAGGGCATGCACCAGTATACTAAAACACGTGTGACAGATCACTGCAGAAAAGCTTAACCCATATAATGGCATAACTAAACAACCTCAGTGTTTATGTAGCATCTGTAAATAATGCAAGACTGATATCAAAAATGGTGTTATGTAAATCCGTAGAGACTACGTAATCAGAGCAAGTGCAGGATTTATTTAACTGCTACATGTATTTGACATTCAAAAATTCAACCCTGCAGAAACAAAACCTAAAAAAAAACACAAAAAATTAAAAAAAAAACACAACCTTCAAAAAGTGTCCAATTAAAATGTGCTTAGTCAACACAGCATGCAAGATAGAACCTTCACACACAAAATAGCTGTTAAATGTTACAGAATCACTGTTTCCATCATACAAACTATGTACATTCTATACACAGTGCATCAGATGCTCCCTTTTCCATCTCTCAGTAGCAGCAAGCATATCCTGCTATTGGGCATAGCAGTACAACTCAGGAGAGGAAAGAGTGTCTAAATATTTTATAGCTATTTAATAACTATGTACTATTTTGTTTCTTTTTTTAAACATGTCAGTGCTACATCTCCATGCACACATCTGTACTTTGCAGATCCATATAACTAATTAAAATCTTTCTACAAAAAAAGCATACA